>NW_026638222.1:272500-366703 GCF_028554395.1 Pezoporus wallicus
AGAGCACCCCAAGAGGGGCAAGCTCAGTCCACTGGGATGGAGGGAGCAACGGGGAGCAAGAGGCAGCGAACTGAGCGGAAGAGGGGATGTTCCCAGGAATGCCATTACAATGAACAGAAAGTCTCCTGTAACTGAAGGGGAAAAGCAGAACTGGCCGGAGCAAGTTGGGATACTTGGTGGCTCAGTTCTAAACCAGGGTCTGGGATCGGTGAGCAGAAGTCGAGGGGTAGGAAATGGAGAAGCGGTGGTGGGAGACAAATTATATATATATATGATGACATACACATATATATATATATAGGTGCTCGATGAGTTAAGTGCCTATATATATATATATATACACATATAGATAGGTATGACGGGTACTCGATAGCTTAATCCAACACACATCCTTCCCATCACAGCATTTTGGCACCCAGACACCGGTTGCACAAACCTGATGACGTGAAGGCGCTGGCGTGCAGCTCGCGTGCCTGGGGCACCGAAGCCAGCCTCGAAGCCCATCCTCTCCCCGCTTCCCAAGGCTTTCCACAAGTATTTCATTCAAACAAAACCAGGAGTCTCGAAAGGATTCAAGGGCGTTCAAACAAGGCAAAATTTGGGGGAGGGGGGGGTTGTGTTTCCAGCTGAAAAAAATAGAATCTATAAAAGCGGCCAACCTCAGGGAGATCCAGGCAAAGGCCAGCGGCGAGGTTTTGGTCCATAAAGAAATACTTCTTTCTTCTAGTTTATTCCCCACCCCCTCCCCTCCCTCCCCCGTGTGTTTTTTTGGGTAACAAAAGGTTTTGGTCCAGTTTAAAAACGACGACAACAAAATCCTCTCTTATAAAGTCGGGGTGGTTCGTGGGTTTTTTTGCTTCCTGGTGGGATGCACGTTGGGTTGGGTTGGGTTGGGTTGGGTTGGGGGGCTCGTTGCCTGTATTGCATGATCGTCTCTCTTAGGTTTTGGTGTGGTAGATAATCCCTATGCGTTACGAAAAGAAAAGCCCAGTGTTAGGGGTGTGCACGTGTGTAGCTGCAGCTGGCATCACTTGGAGGGAAGGGATGAAGGGCGAGCTCCGGCACCGTGGATGTCGATCCACGATGAGAACGCAGGACCGCGGTGGAAATACCCTGTTAGTGACTCCTGATTCGTCTGAGGAACAAATCCCTGCTCCGAGAAGGAAAGGAAAGAACAAAGTTCCAGACTCCACGGCGGCTCAGAAGAACAAAAGAACTGCTCCGCACCCGGTGCCATTCCAGGAGGGAATTTCTTCACCTTCTTTTTAAGGATTTTCTTCGGGTTTTTTTTGTGTTTTTCTCTTTTTTTTTTTGACTTTTTTTTTATTATTATTATCATTTTTGTAGAAAAAAGGAAAACAATAAAAGTTCTTTAGCTGTTTTGTTTTTGTGTTTAAATCTTTGAGGTAATACAGTTGTGCCCTCGTTCTAACAGGTTCCCAGAGGTCGATGGGTTCTTTGCTGTCTCTTCCAAATCCCTGGCATCCGTTTTTCCTTTCGTCCCAGTTGTTCCTTGCCGAGCTCCCAGTCGGGCTGAGCCATCCCTGGGGAGGAGGAGAGCAGGGCCTTGAGAGCAAAGATGATGTGGCTGCTCCCCGCATCCCTGCTCCCTTCCCCATCCGATCCCGATGGCCTGGCTTGGTCCACGCCGAGAAGTCCCAATCTCACCACCAAAAAGAAACTGAACGAAACCGCTTTGCTTCGCGAGATCCGAGGCTGGAGCATCGTTTGCCCTTCCCAATTTCTGGCTTTTTTTTTTTTTTTTTTGCTATGCATTTCCATTTTATTATTCACTTTTTTTCTGTTTCAAAAAATAACTCGTAAAATAATTTCTTTTTTTCTTTTTTTTTTTTCTTCTTCTTCCTTCTTTTTCTTTAAATTAATTTATTCTTTCATTCATTCGTTTGTTCTTCGGATGTCATTATTATTATTATTATTAGCATTATTATTATTATTATTAGCATCACCTTTTTTCTCTCCTGGACCCCCCCCTCCCCAACTCCCTTCCTATCCCCCCCCACCCCACCCCAATGCCCTGCTCTGTCTCTTTAGGAAAATATCCTAATGGCCTGAGTGGCTGCAGCGTGGCAAACGGGACACTCGGGATCAGTCCTCTCACAGATCCTCACGGCACACTCCATGCAGAAGAGGTTATGGCCGCAGGGCACCAGAGCTGCCGTGACTTCGCTTTCGAAGCACACCATGCACTCGCGGCTGCTGGAGACGGACGTCCGGGCAGCGGTCGTCGTTCCCAGCTTGGAAAACCCTTGGAGAGGTTCCCCCTGCGACCGCCTGGGCAGACCGGAGAGATTGGGCTCTTGGATGGAGGAGGACGGGGAGCGATGGGAGTTGGGATGGATGGCGCCGGTACTGCTGGACCGCTGCTGCTTGGAGAAGAGCACCGACACCGGGTTGGTGTTCTCCTGCCCGGCCCACATCGGGGCACCCGATTCCGGCACCCCATAATACAGATCTTGCTTGTTCACCCCGTAGTTGGGGAAGAGGTAACCGTAATTGAAGTCATTTTGGTCATTCAGCCGCGGCGTCTCATAGACGGGATCGACGGAGCAGTCGCCGATGCACCCCAAGCTGTTCTGCCTGAAGGTGGACAGGGGCTTGCAGCCCGGCGCCGGCGTATGGACCCGCCAGGCCTCCGAGTAGCGGTTCTCCATGCCGGAATCGGGGCTGCTGGAGAGGAAGTCATTCTCGTTGTTGTATTCCAGGATCTTGCCCGTCCTCACCGCGATGTGGGTCTCGATCTCCTCGCGGGCGCGTTCCACGTTGCCCGGCGCGCCGGTGATCTCGAAGACGGGGTCCCGGTCCCGGCTGGGCGTGATGATGTAGGTGTTGGTCTGCTGCTGGATCCTCTTGATGGTGGCCCCTTTGGGCCCCACCACCAAGCCCACCACGCGGTAGGGCACGCGCACGCGGATGGTGACCTGGCCCGGCAAGGTGGGAGCGCTGCCGAACGTGGTGCCGGCCTTGTTGCGGGACGCTCGGATCATGGAGAAGTGCTCGGCAGCCGAGATGATCTCCCGCCGGGCCATGGCCACGTCCTCCCGCCGCCCCGTCACCATGAAGACCGGCTCCTCGCCCCGCACGGGGGTCTTGATGTAGGTGTTGGTCTTTGCCCGCAGGGCTTTGATCTTGCAGCCTTGGAGGAGGAGAGAGGAAACAAGGCACGAGGTTAGGGATGCCCTCGCCACGCAGCCATTCCCCAGCCATTCCCCCTTCACCACCCTGCGCCAGGGAGGAGGTGTCTGCCACAGCCCGACGAGCAGAGCCCTTCATGGGGGCTTGCTGTGCTTCTGGGGCGAGGCTGGTGTGACCCATTGGGGAGCCCAGGTTTGGGGCAGGACGTAGCAGAGATGCAGCCATTCGGGCTCCCCAGCTTGGATGCTGCGGGGCGGTGGAGGGCAGCAGGACACCAGTGAAGGGGCCGTGTTCTGCCCGGGACTGATGGGCACAGGCTTCTTCCCTGCCACAGCAACCCGGTGCTTTTGTGTCTCCCTGGTGCCCACCAAGCCAATTCCCCCCCGCTGCTTCCAGCTCAAGCATCCTTCTGCCTTCCCAAAAAAGGCAAGAGACTTGCCAGTGTGTTTTGGCTCCCAAAGCCCCTTTATAGAGGGGTTTAGAGCCAGCCCTGCAACTCCAGCTTCCTCGAGGATGCCGTCAAGCATCGACCGGCTGTGTCCCTACAGATGTGGCACAGCTCTCTATGAACTGCTGCTGGAGAGGCTCCCGCTGACCCCCGTCTCCAAAAGCATCTCCTCTGTGGGTAGCAGAGATGCTCCGACACCAGGCAGCCTTCCCCAACACACCATGAGCATCCTTGAACACCAGATGACCCCCCCCCCCGCAAAGGATGCTTCTGCAACCAAGGCATGGAGATTCCTCCACCCCTGGGCTGGAGCATCATTACTTATAGAGCTCCTAACGAACACCATCTCTCCCAGCTGCTCGCTCAGTGCCGCCGGGCACGGAACGCTCTCGCCACCACGTACCATTGGCAAGGACCGAATCCCACATCCGTAGGGATACGAGCGGAGCCTCGAGCCCCTCGGGCTGACGGGAACGCCGCGCACGCTGCAACCAATAGTGAGAGCTGCACAAGGCATGCTCCAAGCGTGGAGCTCCCAAAGCCCGCTGCCTGGCATAGGATCCCGGCGTCGGGGTGGCACAAGTGCTGCTGCGGGCTCCCGGAGCGAGTTTTCACTCCTTGGAATGCTCCCCTTTGTGGACTGGTGCTCCTGCAGGATTTCCTGCCACGCTCAGCATCGCGATGCCGCCGCTGCACTGAACCCATCTCAAGCCGCTCGTTCCTGGGGAACGGGAATGCTTCATCTGACCCGGAGCTGGGCACAGTCCCAAACTCCAACCCGAACGCAGCCCCTGCCAATCCCAACGCAGCTCACGTGTTACTCCCCACTGACTTCACACCCTGGAGTGTATTTGCAGGGCTTTGTTTAGGGAAGTTCCTGAAGAGCTGACGTGGAAGCGCGGGCAGCTGCAGCGCGGCATCCTTAGCGCTTGGGAAACCCAAAGAGCGGCGCTTGACGGGGCTGGGCGCGACGCAAGAGTGGAGCGAAGAGCGGGATGAAGCATCCCGAGGAGGGCAGGATCAGACCTGGCCCTGCAGCCCCAGGGCAGGGTCAGCTCCCCATGGCAGACGTTTCCCTGCCCCGCTTCCATGCTGCTCGCTCTAAAGCTGGAGATTCCATCTTAGGCAGATTAACGGAGATGCCACCATTTCCCCAGGGATCTCACCCGAGCATCGCATGGAAAGGAGGGGTGTGTGTGTGTGTGTGTGTGTGTGTGTGTGTGTGTTAGCAGCTCACATCCCTATGGAAATGCATCCCGGGCTGAGGAAGGATCCTTCCATGCCTCCCATTGCGCCTCCCAGGAGCAAATGACCTCAGGCAGGCGTTTGCCAGGGCTGGGCTTGGGTTTGCTCTGAGGCACGGGACAATGAGAGCACGTTGGGATCTGAGCCCTGCGCCGCAGCAGGGGGCAATCACGGAGGCAAGGCGGAGGTCGGGAGAGCAGAGCGGTGACAAAGGACGGGGGCTCCGGGCTGGGGCCAGAGGGGAGGCAACGGTGGCGAGGAATCCACATGAATGAGGGCGAAGGCGAGTGGAGTCAGGGAGGGAGGAAAGGGGATGGGGATGGAGGGAGGAAAGGGGATGGGGATGGAGGGAGAGGCATGCTGGGATTCCGCTGAGGGAGGAGGATGAGGGGTGCAGAGAGGAAGGAGAGACACAGAGACACCCACCCCCCCCCCCTCCAGTAAACAGCAAAAGGGAGATGGGCAAGGAGAGAGCCCGGCGAGAGGAGGGAGGGAGGATCTAGAAACGGACAAAAGGACGCATGGTGCAGTCGATGGTGTGAGAAGCAGGGGGAGGAGGAGGAGGAGGAGGAGGAGGAGGAGGAGGAGGGAGGGTCTCCGTGCAGGCCTGCAGACGGGAAAGCTTCGCAGAGACAGATGGGGGATCCTGTGCTTAGGAAGTGGAGGGAATAACCCCACAGAGGGAAAGGAGCCCGAGCCCGTCGAGCCCCAGCAGGTTCAGGGGGTGCAGCTCTGCCCCCAGCAGCCCTGAACCGAGCTGCACTGATTTACACCACCTCCATCAGGCCGGCTCCAATCTCACTTCCCCACTCAGCACCACGGCTCCCAGCCCGCCCCATCCCAACCCTGACCTTGCTCCCCCGCAGCCGAGCTGTCTTTGCCATCACCATGCAGCTCAGGATGCGGCCCTTCCAAGCCCGGCCAGCTGAGGAGCGTGGTCCTGAGTGCTTTTGTCCCCCCGCAGCTGGCCGGTGGGGTGGGCTTTTGGGAGTGAAAGGCTTTCTCCCTGGGTAACTGCCATGTGAAGGCAGCACGGAACAGCTTGACCCGGTGGGTCATTGAAAGGGGAGAGCTGCTCAGGAGGTGGTGTTGAAAACGCGCAGCCAAGAGGAGGAAAGGACCTGCACAAACTCTGCTACCCCCTAACTTCGCTGTCGTGCTCTGCTCTTTAAGGCAGCAGCGCGCAGACAGCAGCTAATTGATCCCTGGCAGGCTCCTGCTGCTTGGGTTGTTACAGAGGGGAGAGAACGAAGCCCTTTCGTCCCGGGTTTCCATCACCTCGCTGCTATTCTGCTGGGCTCTGCCAGAAACACAGATCCCAAAGCACTGGGAAAGGGGGTTTGTATGATCAGTTCCTCCCCACCCCATCCTTTTTGCTTTGGAACTTCAGCCAGCCGATCGCCAATTGACTCCGAGTGAGTGTGGTTGCAAATGACCCCAGGCAGGCACAAATGCTAAGGGAGAGGAAGAAACCCTCGAGGAGAGTGGAGCCTCCAGCCCCCAGACCAGTTTCTAACTGGGATTAACCCCCAGAGCAGCTCGCTATGGCTAAAACCCAAGTAAATACATCGAGTCTACCCACTGCCCACCTGGGGATGGGGAAGCAGGGCGAGATTGGGATGCACAGACCCTAAAGAGGCCTTCAAGGGCTTGGTCCCTCTGTCCAGCTCCTGAGGGCAACCAGGGGGTAGGATGCATCCCATCGGACTCTGCACGAGCCCATCCCAAATCTCACCCAGGGTGGCTCCCATAGGAAAAGGGCGGAGAGGCACACGGGATGCAGGGGATGGATGCTGCGCCACGCCATGCAGCCACATCTCTGCAGCTCACAGGATCCCAAACTGGTTTGGGCTGGAAAGGACCCTAAAGCTCATCTGAAAGCACAGGCAGGGACCCCTTCCACTGGAGCAGGGTGCTCCAAGCCCCTGTGTCCAAACTGGCCTTGAGCACTGCCAGGGATGGGGCAGCCACAGCTTCTCTGGGCACCCTGTGTCAGCGCCTCAACACCCTCACAGGGGAGAGCCTGGGATCCCCCCTCTTTCAGTGTAAACCCATTGTTCCACCGGGTATTGCACTCCAGTGTAAATCCACAGTTCCACCTCCTGACAACCTTCCCCTTCCCTGCTGCTAGAAGGCCAGATCCTGCCCAGGTACACGCCTGGTGCAGGCTGGCACAGCTCAGGAAGCTTCACCTACAACCATCAGAGGAGCTGGACCAGCTCCCAGCACACAGCCCCAGCCCCAAGGTGGGTTCTCGTTGTATTTCACTGTGGTTTGCAACATCACAGCACCCCAAATCTCTGCACGTCCTTGTTTCCAGCGGGCTGGATATGACCTCTACAAAACAAACGGATTTCTGCCCTCTTCCCATTTACACCGAGGCACTTTCCCAGCGGGCTGCTCTAAATTACACCTGCAAATACCCCACTTGAGGGCATTTTGCCACTGATGCTGTGGTAGAAAAGAGCTTAAGGGCAAATCAGAGCTTGGGGTTGGGTTTGGTTTGGGGGGGGGTGTGTTATGGTCATGAAATTCAAGAGGGGCCATACAACCAACACCCCTCAGATACCCCTGCTAAGGTGGGGCACTCATTTCCCAGTTAAGATGAAAGCTGTGCTTAAAGACAAGCACACAAAGAACATCACAACTAAACCCTCCTGTCTGGGGGGGGGGGGGGGGGGGAATAAGGTTTCTGCTGCAGGGAAAGCGGGGCCAACCCCCCTACAGGCACACAAAAGGACCACGACCGACCCGACGGAACCCCTTTGCGTTGGGGTTTTATTGTCCCGAGGATGCAAGGTGGGTTCACAGGGAGGGGAAAAACCACCCCCAAGCCACGGCCACCTCCTTTCAGCGCAGGGATTTTCCCTGCCTTTTCCCAGAGGGATGAAAGTTGTTTATGGAGGAGGGGGTGGGAAAGAAAGGGATGGGGGGGGGGGGGAGTGTGGGGGAACAAGAAAGGAAAAGCACCAGGACAATCGCTGCCTTGTTTGTGGCGGAGGAAAGTTGGGCGCTCGGCGCTGGAAGCAACGGCATCGCATCGGGGTGGGTGTGCCCGCGGCCCCCGGCACCATCCCGATCCCGATCCCTAGGGAAAACGGGACAAGGTGCAGGGAAAGGATGGGGGGGGGAAGCAACGGGCACGCTGCAGGAGCAGGGGGCTGGCAGACAAAGGCAGGAGGACCGTGTCGTGTGTGTGTCCCCCCCCGCGCTCTCCCACTGCCCCAGATTCCCGGCGCTGCGGCGCGGTTCACTCGGTCACCGCGGCATCCAGCCGCCGGATCCGATGCTCGGAGCCTCGCTCTGTGTGTGTGTGTGCGTGTCTCTCCCTAGAAAATTCCCTTTGTCTCTCTCCCAGACCCGTTTTCTCCTCCCACCTCCAGTTCAAACCACACAAAGTCAATCCCGGTCGGCACTTTTCCCTGGTGGAAATTCGGAGGGATTCTCATTAACGCTTCCCAACAAGCCGCCACCCGACCGCAATCCCTCGCTCCCTTTAAGGCCCCCCCCCGCCCCGGCTCAAGCTGCGTGAGGAGGTTGCTCCTCAGGCCCCAGGGGACCTTCGGCTCCGAGCTTTCCTCAAGAGCAAGCAGGCGACAGGATCTGACCCCCGCGCTGCTTCTCGGATGCTGCACATCCACCTCCTCCACATGGTGGGTGGGGGAGCTGCAATCATCAGACTTCCTCAATGGAAAAGGCTTCCTTGGACTATTTTTAAATGCTGGGAGCGTTCGAGCGTGCTCGGAGCTACACAAAGAGCCCGATCACCTGGGGTTCGGGTGGGGGGGCTCTTGGGGTTCGACTTCACCTTGCCAAGACAGAGCGATTGACGCCAAGCTCCTCTCTCACATCACCTCACCCCTGGTGACAACAGGCTGCTTAGAGCAGGCTGGGAGAGGCTTCATCAAAGGCTGTCTCTGGGCACAGGTGACAAAGGATGCTACTACCGGGGATGAGAGTAAAGATGCTCTTACAGGGAAGGTACCCGCTGGGAACAGCTCGCACCGCTCGCTCCACACAGCAAGCGAGCCACGCTGGCCCCACACCACACACAAAGAACCCGAGCACATCACCCCAGCTGCAATAGCTGGCCCTAAGCATGCCCCGCTTCCAGCCCACTTGGTCACTGGGAGAGGATTACAACAGGCAGAGAAGTCCCACACGTGTGCTCATGGGGCCGTACCTGCCCACGGTGACTTCCAGGGGTGAACAGGGGCACCTGGGGTGCCTGGGTGCACCCCTTTCCCAAGCTCACACTCGGAAGCACGACACCTTTATACGCTTCCTGCTCTTCCCAACTCAATTCACACCCTTGCCTTTGCAAGGACCTCCTCCTCCCGGGCCAGTCCCCATCCTCGCCCCCAGAACCAGCCACAAACACCTCAGGGCTTGGCTCCTGACGACGGGAACAGCCCCAGGAAGGGCGTTGTTCCCTCGGGAAGAGCTGGTGGCTGAAATACAAGAGCCACCAAACCCCCCAAAGGCAGGCCCGGAGCGGCTCCAGAGCCAGGGAGCCCCGCGCACCCCATGGCACGTGCCAGGAGGTTCGGCCTGCCAAGGTCAGCAGGGATGGAGGTGCAGGGAAGCAGGGAATGCTCAGCAGGAGCCAGGAGGCGGGTGGAGGCATCCCTGCTCCTCACCGTAGCATTGACAAGGGCACGCATGGAGGTCATGGCTCCGCTTCCAGCCGGGGAAGGGAAGTCACTGCCAACCGTGGCCAGGAACAGGGTGGAAGAGGTCACAGACACCGGTCCAAGGCGTTGTTACGCCTTTATCCCTTCATCCTTCCCTTCCCAGCTTCCTCCCCTTCAAGCTGCCTCCCGTCGCATCCCACCGGCACCCAGCCCTCAGACACCAGTGCCTGCCCGGCCACAGTCCCCCCTTCCCCATCAGCCCGGGTCTCATCCCAGCCGGTGCCCATCCCGCATGGAAAGCGGCGGTGCCGCTGCGGAAGCGCTGCCGGAACGGAGCGCACAAACTCCAGCGAGGCTCCCGCACGCGATTGGCTCCGCGAGGGCACGTTCCCCGTTCCCAGGGAAAGCAGGGAGCTGCCAAGCACGGGGTTCAGCTCCTGCAGCATCTCCAGGTGGAAGTGGAGCCACCCCCCTCCGCCACAATGGCACCGCTTCCAAGCGCTCCCATCCGAATCTATGGGGCTTTGGGCCTTATTTGTACCCCGGTGCCTTTACACTCTCCTGGCAAAGCAGAGGGAGGTGGAAATCCCATTGCCAGGGGCATGGAAAAGGGCCCCCCTGCCCAGATCCAGGCCTCTTAAACCCGTACATCCAAAGATGGGAGACAGCATTGAAGATAACATGAAGGAACGGTGTGGCTCCTCACACCACAGAACATGAACTTAAAGGAACTCAAGCCCGTTACCTATTAAAAGCCCTAAAATCATTTTTATTCCACTCTTACTTCTTTTTCCCTTCTTTTTCCCAAATTATCCATGCCCCTATGCACAAACACTCAGAACCCCCCCCCCAATGCCTTAGAAAACCATGAGCAGCCCAACCCAGGAGGTGACACTGTGAACGCTTTGGGGTCCCCCCCCCAAAATTCCTGGTCAGGCATCCATGAGAGCCCAGGATCCATGCCCCCAGGGCATCCTGCATCCACCTCCATCAGAAAGCAGAGCCTCAGGAGCCAGCTTTCCACACAGGAACGAGATCCAGGGGACATTCCTATAGGCCTTTAGTGTGGATCACAATCTCTGCTGGAGCAAAGTGCCCTGGGCAATACCAGCACCGATCCATCCCACCCGCCCCAGAGCAGGGCCACAGCTTCTACCACCCTTCCCACGAAGGGACGGAGCCCATTCTGCCCCACGGACACCCCCCAGTTCCCAGATGTGGGAAAACCCTCCCCCACGCACACTAAAAATGGTGGAAAACAACCCAAGGTCTCCGCGTTGCTCTCCATCAGTGCGGCCACCCCAGGCGCGTCGCTGCATCCGGACCGCATCCAAACACACCCCCTTTGCGGGAGTTCGGGGCAGGAGGGAGATCCAGGGGGAAAACGGCCCCGGCTCCCCCTGCACCGCCTGTTTTCCCTGCGTTCTGCCTCCCGAATGCTCTCTCTTCCCTAACTTTATTAAACAAAGGGGGCCTGATTCTCCACGGCCTCGCGGAGTTGGTGCAAAGCCCCAGCGCTTCTGCCCGTGCTCAGCGCAGCAGCAAGGGGAGGAGCAGGTCCAGGCGGGATCTTCTCAGCCTTCACCCCATCTCCAGCCCCATCTCCGGCTCCCCAGGGCCACGATCCCAGCGTGTCAAAGGGGGGGTACATCCCTGCCCGCTCCCCATGGCAGCGTGGGGACCAGCCACCAGCTTCACCGGGGGGAATGAGCAGGGCCACCATTGTTCCCATAACCCGCGCCGATGTAGGGATGCTGAGCCATTAACCCCCCCCCCCAGCCATTAGCTACGAGTGCCCCACTGCACGGCCCAAGCTGGGAGCACTGGCCCCAAGCAGCCCCCCCACTATGTCACACAGCAAACCCCCTGCCCAGGCCATTCCCATTCCCAACCCAAAGGGAAGCCTTGGAGCCGCAGTCTCTGCCCGTCACACTTCCAGAGCATCAAGTTACTTGTGTAGAGAAAGAAGAAGGAGGAACCCCCCCCCACTTCACCACACTGGCATTGTTTTCCCTTCTACAAGCGACACAAAACTTCTCTCACCAGCCCCATGCTCCAATCCTGCCCCGCTTCCCGCAATGGACCTGCTGCCCCCCCCCCTTTTTCCCCGCACACTCGGGAGCCCGGAGCCGTGGGGGTGGGCGAGGGGTGACTTAAGAGTGGGTGTGTGTGTGTGTATATATATATATATATATATATATATATATAATTATTTCTTTAAGCCCTCCTCCATTCCACCTCGCTCCCAACAGAGCCGGGAGGAGAACAAAAGCATCCCTGTCGCCGAGCGTGCCCAGCGGCGGGGCCGGCCTTGGGGCTCCCCGGGGTGCCTGCCACCCCCCCCCGCGGTGGTTGCCGGTCCCGGTGCCCACTCCCGTCGGAGCACTCCCAACTTCCACGTCCCGTTGCCGGTGCCGCTCGGAGCCGCGCGGCCCGGGCCCCCGCCACACCCCCGCCCCGCCGAGCCCAACAAAGGGGATTTTCCTCCCCAACAGCGCCGAGCGCCACCGGGAATCGGGGCGGGTTCACGCTCGAACCCCAACCGGGCTCCGTGTCCCGGGTGTGTCCGTCCCCCCTCCACCTTATCCCTGCTTTTATTCCCTCCGTTTAAGGAGGGAAGCGGAGAGCGCGGTCCGGGAACGGCTTCTTTGGCAGCCCCGGGCTCGGGGCTCCGGTGCCACCGGACGGACCCCTCGCGGACATCCCCCATCCCTCCCCGCTCCCCATCCTCCCGCTTTGTCCCCGGTAGGGCTGAGCCGGCCCGAACAATGGCAGGGCGGGCGGAGCGGCGGCGGCGGCGGGGGGGGGGGGGGGTGTGTGGGGTGTGTGTGGGGTTGAACGGGAAGGGAAAGCGGGGCTCCGGTTCCCCCGGTGCTCTCACCTTGCCGGCCCACGATCTCGGCCACGTGCTCGGAGCTGGGCACCGGGACGCACTCGGTGGTGTTGGAGCTGCTCTTGAGCCGCAGCTCGGCCTCCTTGTACAAAGCGCACAACTTGGGCTCCGCCGCCCCGGCGCTCGGAGCCGCCGAACCCTTCGGGGCCGACGGCGGCGGTGGCGGCGGTGGAGGCGGCGGCTGCTGCTGCTGCTGCGGCGGCGGCGGCGGCGGCGGCGGCGGCGGCGGGGGCTGCTGCGGCGGCGGCGGCGGCGGGTTATTGTTGTTGTTGTTGCTGTCCTCCACCAGCACCACGGCGGAGGAGGAGGAGGAGGAGGAAGGCTCGCCTAGCCCCAGCAGGCAGAGCTGGTCCAGGGCGAGCTGCAGCGCCCGGTCATCCTCCAGCAGCGCTCTGTCTTTGCCGCTCCCACCGAAACAGCCTAAATCGCCGAAACCCCCGTTCCTTTCCATTATCCCTGGTACTACCAGGCTAGGCATGGCTAACAAAGACTTGAGAGGGGGTTGGGTGGTGGTGGTTGGTTGGGAAGGGGGGGGGGGGGGGTGAGAGCGAGAGGAGGGGAGTGTGGGGGGGGGGGACACACAAAGAGCTCGGGAGGGAGAAGGGGGGAAAAAAAAGGCAGAGGGAGAGAACCAGAGAGAGAAAAGGACCCTCCGCCCACCTCCCCCCGCCTGGCCAAGCCCCTTTCTCTCTGTAACCCGAGCTCCTCGCACAGGCACTTCCAGCCCGCCGGGGTCCCCCCCGCCGCCGCCGCCGCCGCCGCCGCCGCCTCCTCCGCCTCCGGGTCCCGGCCGCCGGCGGGCTCGGAGCGCCGAGGGGCGCGGAGCCCCGAAGGGGGGAAAACTCTTTTGTTTGAAGGCGCTGGGCGCAGCGGAGCCGGCCCCGGCCCGCGGCCTGATGGGGGATGTAGTCCCGAGGCAGCGGCACCCCCGGCGCGCACGGCACCGAGCGGGGACTCGGTGCGAACACGGGTGGAAGGACCCGGTGTGACACGGGTGTGACACGGGTGGAGGGACCCGGTGTGAACGCGGGTGAAAGGACCCGATGTGAACACGGGTGGAGGGACCCGGTGTGACACGGGTGTGACACGGGTGGAGGGACCCGGTGTGAACACGGGTGGAGGGACTCAATGTGGACACGGGTGAAAGGACCCGATGTGGACCCGGGTGGAGTGACCCGGTGTGAACACGGGTGTAGGGACCTGATGTGACACGGGTGGGGGGAGCCGGTGTGAACATGGGTGAAGGGACTCAATGTGGACACGGGTTGAGGGACCCGGTGTGAACATGGGTGAAAAGACCTGGTGTGAACACGAGTGGAGGGACCCAGTGTGACACGGGTGGAGGGACCCGATGTGAACACGGGTGGAGGGACCTGGTGTGAACACGGGTGAAAGGACCCGGTGTGACACGGGTGAAAGGACCCGGTGTGAACACGAGTGGAGGGACCCAGTGTGACACGGGTGGAGGGACCCGATGTGACACGGGTGGAGGGACCCGATGTGACACGGGTGGAGGGACCCGATGTGACACGGGTGGAGGGACCTGGTGTGAACACAGGTGAAGGGACCCGATGTGACACGGGTGGAGGGACCTGGTGTGACACGGGTGAAGGGACCTGATGTGACACGGGTGGAGGGACCTGGTGTGAACACGGGTGAAGGGACCCGATGTGACACGGGTGGAGGGACCCGATGTGACACGGGTGGAGGGACCTGGTGTGAACACGGGTGAAGGGACCCGATGTGACACGGGTGGAGGGACCCGATGTGACACGGGTGAAGGGACCCGATGTGACACGGGTGGAGGGACCCGATGTGACACGGGTGGAGGGACCCGATGTGACACGGGTGAAGGGACCCGATGTGACACGGGTGGAGGGACCCGATGTGACACGGGTGGAGGGACCTGGTGTGAACACGGGTGAAGGGACCCGATGTGACACGGGTGGAGGGACCTGGTGTGACACGGGTGAAGGGACCCGATGTGACACGGGTGGAGGGACCCGATGTGACACGGGTGAAGGGACCCGATGTGACACGGGTGGAGGGACCCGATGTGACACGGGTGGAGGGACCTGGTGTGAACACGGGTGAAGGGACCCGATGTGACACGGGTGGAGGGACCAGGTGTGACACGGGTGAAGGGACCGGATGTGACACGGGTGGAGGGACCCGGTGTGACACGGGTGGAGGGACCCGATGTGACACGGGTGAAGGGACCCGATGTGACACGGGTGGAGGGACCTGGTGTGACACGGGTGAAGGGACCCGATGTGACACGGGTGGAGGGACCTGATGTGACACGGGTGGAGGGACCCGGTGTGACACAGGTGGAGGGACCCGGTGTGAATGCAGGTGGAGGGCCCCGATGTGAACGCGGGTGAAGGGACCCGGTGTGACACGGGTGAAGGGACCCGGTGTGACACGGGTGGAGGGACCCGATGTGACACGGGTGGAGGGACCCGATGTGACACGGGTGAAGGGACCCGATGTGACACGGGTGGAGGGACCCGATGTGACACGGGTGAAGGGACCCGGTGTGACACGGGTGGAGGGCCCCGATGTGAACGCGGGTGGAGGGACTCAATGTGGACACGGGTGGAGTGACTTGGTGTGAACACGGGTGGAGGGACCTGATGTGACACGGGTGGAGGGGTCCCATTGTGCGACAGGTAAAGGGGTGCGCAGGGACCGTGGGGTGAAGGGGATACAGGACACCTGCTGTCACATGGGTTGAGGACCAAGGGGGCATTGGGGATACCCTCCATGTGTACCCCGCATGGAGGGGCCGCCAATGGGGTGTGGGGAGCCAAGAACATCCACCCCGGTACAGAGGATGGAAGGGGTCTGAGTGGGGATCTGCTGATCTGGAGAGGGGCCGCATGGGGACAAGTCAGTGTGGACCCCATAAGGAGGCTCCATGTGGGGACCTGCCACTGCCCACCCGTGTGTGAGCTGTGGAGAAGTCACGCGTTGGGAGCATAGAGATCCACTTGGGAGAAGGGCAGGGACACCCCATGGTGGCCATAGCCTGGGAGCAGTGGGGCGAACTGGTAGGGAGAAGGGCGCTGGGCAGGTCCTGAAGGACACATATAGGGGCTTCATGGGGGACACAGCCTTTGGGTCCTCCCCATTCACAGGGGCTTCAGCTTTGCGATGGGAAGACCCCAACCAAACCCCCAAGCGTGTGAGGGCCAAAACCTCGCGCTCAGCAGCACCGGGAATTACGGGACGAGCGGAGAAGGGGGGACCCGCAGCCCCCCAGGGCCTTGCAGTGGGAGCAGCTCACCCTGCCCTTGGCTCCCTGCCCCACTAAAGCCCCCTCTGCAAACTGGGACAGCCCCGCTCCCCCCCAGCCTGCCTTTTCTCATTGAAATGAGGAGCTTTTTAGCGCGGAGGGAAGCATTGAAAAGAGCTTCCCAGCTCCCCCGCCAGCCGGGCTGGGCTCTGCGGGTGCGAGCGGAGCCTTTCTCCCCTCTTCCCCTTTCTTCCCTTTGAATCAAACCAGATGTCTCTCCCATGAAATGCGATTGCAGGAGCTTACAGTGGGGAGAGACAATGCCGAGAGACGCGAGGCTCCCACCGAGCTCCATCGCAGCGGCCACGGCTGCGGCGCTGCCTGGGAAGAGGGGGTGCCACTGATGCCTTGTCACCCCCCCTCTCTATTCCCTGTGATTCCCCCTCTCTGCCTCCCAGATCCCCGCAGCGAAAAGGTTCCTCTCCCTTTCTCCCTCCCCTCTCTGGGTCTACAAGCAGCAGCAGCTCAGCTTGCAGATGAACTAAGCAGATGGGGCACCCAGCACAAGGAAATGTCTCATCCACTGACTCAGACGGTAAGGTGTTGCTGGAGCTTTCCCCTGCAACTTTGCCCAGGCGCTTTGGGAATGGGAATCCTGCTTGTCTCTAGCTTTGGCAGCCAAGCCGGGGCGATGCTGGGGCAGCGGTGGCGGTGGCAGGTCCCTGGTGTGGAGCTGCTGATGAGGGTTCGATGGCTTCAATGGCTCGTGTTATCTGTCCTTTGAACCCCCCCGTGGGGATGGGGGCTCGTGGAAGTGGGGCACTTTGGGGTGTTTTCCTTCGTCCAAAGTGATGTCTGGATTGGGATGGGTGGTGCATGGGCAAATCCGCGTGTGTTTAATACGTGTGGGTGTTCATACATGCGCTGCCTCTCGCACACGCTTAAATCCATGTCAGGACATGGAAGCGTGTGCGTTCCAGGCGTGTGTCACGGGATCATGGGACGGGTTGGGTTGGAAGGGACCTTAAAGCTCATCGAATGCACATCTGCGTGGCGGTGTGTTCCTGCGTGTATCCGTGTGCAGGAACACGCGTGCATACATGCAGTGGTGGTGGTGGGAAACCCTCCTGTGGATGATGGTCCAACATTCCCATCTGTCCCAGTCTGGGCTCGTCCCTTGAGGCCAATAGAGATGCTCTGCAGGGATCATTGTGGGGAGAGGTTTCTGCTTCCAAGCTCCATTGTTGGCTGTGTCCTGGAGCTTTCCATAAAGTGAAAGGAAAAGGAAAGGGCAAAACAAGAGCTCCGAGCTCTCAAAGGGGCCCCAACCCCATCCGACCAACTGCAAGGTCTGTGTTGGGGTCCAAGCCCGTTCGCCTCCTCCCCCTGGGGCTCCATCACTTCCCATCCTCAAACCTGAGCATTCCCATATCCACATGAGTCACCGAGCTGGGAATGTCAGGCAAGCAGGAATGCCCCGAGGAGAATGGCGAAGAGCTGCCAACAGGGCCAATGACTAATCCTGATGGGTCCCTGATAGCAACGTGCTCGCTTCGTGCTCTCTTTTGGGGGTGTAGCTGGGCTCCAACAAGACTTTGATCCTCCTCCTGGTGCTACAACAGCTTGGGAATGATCTTCCCTCCCGCCTGGCATCGCTGCATTGCCCGGTCGATCCAGGTTAAAGTTAGCCCTGCAGGTGCCTGGCATTGCCTCCATGAGCTGGAAGCTCCTCTCACAGGACTGGAATGTTTGCAGCTCCCTGGACCGGGGGTGGGAAAGGTTCTTTCCTGGTGCCAGGCACTGGGGTTGGGTTGGGTTGGGAGCCCGGGGTACTTGGGGATGGGCACAGCTCCATCCCCTCTGCACCCAAGCCCTGGCCAAGCTTTTGGCACCGATGCGGTGTTGAAAAGCTGCTCTTTCCAAGGGGCTGGAAATCCAGAGCTCTGGAAGAGGGAGGGGAAAAGAGGGGGGGGGAAAGAGGGATTAATTAAAACCAGGGATGCCGGAAGCTCTGCCAAGAGGAGAGGTTGGGATCATGTAGCAGCATCACGTGCTCCTCACCCCTTTCCTAGGCAAGAGCTTGCAGAGGGATCAAAGGGAAGGGAGGAACCTCAAAGCGTGCCTGATGCCAGAGCCAGCGGAGGGCTCTTTGGGCAATGGGAAGCCCTAAAGCTGCCCCTGGGTGTCCTTAGGCTCAGCACTAACTCGCATTCACCACGGAGGGCAAAGAGGCTGCCTTTGCTCCTTCTAGGTTCATTCCTGGTCGTAATGAGCTTTCGAGGCTCATTCATGCTGTTGATGCAAAGTGAAGTTGGGCACTTCCCAGGCCTGCATCCCTCCTCCCATGGAAGCCCTATGTGTAAGACAGCCTTGCTTTAACGCCGGGTGAGCATCCCCGTTTCATCACAGAGGCACAGAACCACAGCATCCCAGCCTGCTTCGTGTTGGAAAGGACCTCAAAGCAGGGACTCCTTCCACTAGAGCCCCTTGCTCCAAGCCCCATCCAGCCTGGCCTTGAACCCTGCTGGGGATGGGGCAGCCAGATTCCCTTTAAGTGCTTTCACTGCTTTCTCCCTTTTCCTGTCCCATGAGACTGGAGCAAGGGCTCTGGATGTCACCTCCACATCCCAGGGCAGCTCCCTTCAATCACCGCTCAGCCACACGCGGGACAGAAGCATCCCAAAACCCCTAAAGCCGGAAGGGATCCATCCCACCCCACACACAGATGGAGTTCGGAGGCCACCAAGGGTAGGGGCATGCCCACGCACCCCCATCCCTACAATGGGCCCTGGTTGGAAACCTCTTTGCTCCGTAGCAGCGCCGCTAGCAGGAGGCATCGTGCTGCCCATGCAGGATCCTCAAGTGCTCGGGAAACATTTGCTCATTAAGCTCTTCGATGAGATAAGTAAATTACCCCAAAGCTTTGGGCCAAAGCTCCTTGAAGTCCATTGGGTTTGGGGGAATCCCGATCCGTGGGATCAGGCCCGGGAGAGCCGATTGAAAAGCCCCTCAATTTGGTTAAGAGCTCAGCATATTGCCTGCAGATGGAGGGTTAAGCCCTGGGGACAAGCTGGTGCGGTGCTGGGCTGCAGGGGGTGGGATTGTGCTTGGGAGTGCACAAAGTGCCCGAAGGTTGCTAAAGGAATCCCTGCGACTTCCAATGGGGGTGATTTTAGGTCTGGGATCCAAAGGGGGGGGGCATTGGCAGGGCCTTTCCCTTATCCCTGGTTTGTTTTCCAGGGAATGCTGTTGAAATCCCACCTTCTGCCAGCAGGGAATTCCTGATGTCAACCTATAGGACACCCAGGCTGCCCTATGGCTTTCCATGGCATCCCAGCCCGGCTTGGCTTGCAGGGACCTTAAAGCTCACCCAGCTCCCACCCGCTGCAATAGGCAGGGCCGTCTCCAGCTCGCCTTCCCCATTTCCCCTGCTGCATCCCATGCCACAGCGCGCTGTGCCGGACGTAAGGAAAGTCACCGCGTGGCACGTGCCGCCTCCTTCCCAGGGATGCTTTCATCATCCCATCAGGCTCCGGAGCTCTTCCTGCCGCTGCTAATTTTAGTCTCGGGGTTGGAAGCTGCTGCGTGGGGTTGGGCTGGAGCCTGAGCCCTGCAGGTGCAAACCGCAGCCGCGCACCTCCTTGCTCTTCACGCTGCTCCCACGTCGGGGATGCTGGGTGCCAAGAGCGCATCCTGCTGCTTGCGTGAGCCCAGGGATGGGATCCAGAGGGACCCGGACAGGTTGGAGCCTTGCTTGAGGCTGGTCCCATAGGTCCGGATCAACGCACACAGCCAGGGATGGGGCAGCCACAGCATCGCTGGGCACGGCCTCGACCCGTCTTTGGCTTTGCTTCCGAGGGTGCTGGAGCGTGCCAAAGCACACAGGGAAGCAGAATCAGGCCCTGAGCCAATTGAACCCCTCTTCTTATCAGTCTAGACATCCTCATTATCCAGATAAATGTCTGATCCCTCCCTGAATCCCACTAAGCTCCTGCCTTTAGGGCTCGGAACGCAGAGGGCACTCGCCTTCAGCCAGCACTTCCCTTCGGATTCGAGCTGCTGCCCCCCAGTTCCTGCGCTTGGGAGCGGGTCGTGGGCATGTGTTATGAAGAGTTCTTGACCGCTTGCAAGTCATTGCTAAGGCCTTTATCACTGCTCTTTAATAGATCCTGTTAATTATTAGTATTCATTTGCTTTAAAAGAGGGGTTGCCATAGCAACGGGGAGATGGGAGCTGCTTTTCAGGCACGTCAAGTGGACACATCCTCCTGCAGCCCACCGTAGGACTGGGGGGCCTGGGATGGAGCTGGGGCTCCACTGGTGCTGTGCTTAGATCCCTGTGTGGGCTGGGACCAGCAGGGAAGGTGATAGCACTGGGAAGAGCTCAGAGCAGCTCCCAGTGTCTAAAGGGGGGTACAAGGATGCTGGAGAGGGACCTTCATCAGGGACTGGAGCCATAGGACAAGGGGTGATGGGTTCAAGGGGAGGTTTAGTTTGGGTATAAGGAAGTTCTTCCATGTGAGGATGGTGGGACACAGGGATGGGTTGAATGTTGTGGCTGCCCCATTCCTGGCAGTGTTCAAGGCCAAGGATGGGGTTTGGAGCATCCCGCTCTAGCACAGCCTTAAGGGGAAGCAGCAACGTTAACAACCACATGTGTGGCAGCACATCCTATTCACCCATTCTCCATTCACCCTGGTACCAGCCCCCATTCCTATGGGATCATGGGCTCCCTGGGGCTGGGATCACTCTGCTCAGCCCTGGGTGTCCCCGGGGATGTGGGGCCGGGGCTGCCCCACACGTGGTTAACTCAGGTATGTGCAGCCAGGGCCCATGGGGAGGGTGATGCTGTAATGGTCCCTATGGGGACAGCCCTGCAGCTCCGGGCTGCACAAGAGCTGCCTGAGGAGCCCGAGTGGAAGAACACAAAAGGGAGGCAGGAAGGGCTGGGAAAGAGGGAAGGAGGGAGGGAGAATCCCCCCCATGCCCGGCAGCTAATCCCAGCTCTGCTCCGAGAGGGATCTCGGATAACAACGCTCCATAGCGGAGGCCAGATGGGTTTGATTTAATAGCAAAGCAGGGGCCTTGGGATCACTGCCGAGGGGCTGGGTCCTCTGCAGGCAGCAAAGGGCACCGGGTGTCGATCCAGGCTGGAGCTGCAGGTAGCCCGTGCTCGCCTGACATGGCCAAGAGATTCCTACTGCATCCCGGGATGGATGAAGCTTCCCACTCCTCGGCTTCAGCATCTTGGAGGTGAGAAGGCGGCTCAGGGCAGCGCCATCCGTGCCATCCCTGGGACATGCCACAGGGTCAGGTGAGGGAGCAGCACCCAGAGCAGCGATGCTGATGCTGGGCTTTGCACTGCTCCTGCCTCAGATCCTGCCCTGCCTTTGCCTTGGAGAGGGATGGATTTGGCTTCCCTGCCACCCAAGATCCCTGGAAACAGCGATGGGAGCATCCACGGGCAGCGCTGCCCCGGCGCCGGCCTCGCCTCCTCTGCACTGCGCACGGTGGACACGAGGTGGCGCTGCCGTTCGCTGCCTGGGAAGCCGGGCTGCGCTGAGCGGGGGCAGGCAGGGAGCATCCCAGTGCTGTTGGGATACTGGTCCCAGTGCTGTTGGGATACTGGTCCCAGTGCTGTTGGGATACTGGTCCCAGTGCTCTTGGGATACTGGTCCCAGTGCTCTTGGGATACTGGTCCCACTGCTCAGAGCCTGGGTGCTGGAATGATGCTGTATAACCTTCCATCATCGTCGAGTTACAGCATGGGATGGAGCTTAAAGCTCATCCAGGTGAAGAGCCGAGGTGGAAAGGGCCGGAAGAAGGCGCTTACCCCAAACAGAGTCACTGGGGCAGGGACCTGTGCGTCCCGGATGGATGAGCTCTGAGGTGGAGGGGATGCTCCATGGGGTGGGCAGAGCACTGCGGACCAGGCAGGGCACATCTAAGGGGGCCAAGCTTTGCATGGAGAAGTGGAGGCAGCTGGAAGGGGAGACTCGCCTCCAGCAGGAACGGGAGGGCTCTGCCTTTGGGGTTCCTGGCTTTCCATGAGTTATTCCCAGTGGCCTCTGTCCTCCAGCCCCTCTGGTGCAGCGGTTCTGGCTCTTGGCGCACCCATCTCCATCCTTATGGCTCTGGGCAGCAATCGGGGTCTCCACTGGTGCCTGCACAGACCCCGTTCCCGGTATCCCCTGCTCCATCCAGCCCAGCCCTCGCAGGGCTCTCCCTGGCTTCCCCCATCCCAAACGCTCTCCGTGGGGTGGAAACAGCAGCGGAACCACGGCGTTTGCGAAGCCCAAGCCCAGCACTTGGCAACGGGCAAACAAACAGCCCCGGGCCCGGCGAGCACGGAAGCAGCCGCTCGGTGCTCCCTCGGCGCAAGGCGCGGTGCAGCCACTTCCCTTTGGTGTTCACCCGCTCCTTCCCAGCCTCCGCTGCCTTTTATATCCAAATCCCGGTGGGAAAACTCCCGTTGCTCCTCTCCACACGCACCCGGGCATGAGCAGCACCGGGGATCTCCGCCTGGCTTTAGCCAGCACGCAGCCCCCCTTCCAAACCGTATCCCTTCGCTGGATGCACAGAGCTTCCTCCCCATGGAATCCCAGGCTGGGTTGGGATGCAGGGAGCTTAAAGCTCTCCCAGTTCCAGCCCCCTGTGGGCTGTGTCCCCTCCCCAGCGCTGAGGATCTGGCTGTTCCTATGGGATGCTCCACGCGCCAAGCGCATGGGAAGCGGGAGTCAGGAGCTAAAGCCCCATCAATGCCGGGTTTGTCCCTTCAGATCCCACTCCCTGGGCTTCTCAGCGGTGCTTGCTCACACTTGAAGTTGCCTCCGCTTTGGGGTATCCATGGATGCGGCCTCTGGACACGGGGCCTCTTCCCCAGGGATGCTGCCAAGCGGCACAGAAGGAGCCATCCGTGGGTGCGGGATGCTGGTACCCACCCACAGGGGCTGCGGGATGCTGCTGGGATGCACGGAGTGGTCCTCCCGGGGTACCAGGAGCACTGAATCCGGTGCGTGCCGCCCATCCCCGGCCTTTCCCAGTTTTCCCTTTTACAGGCAGCACGAAGGGATGTGGATATTTGCACAGCGGGCGTGTGGCTCTGGGTGCGTGCCCCAGCACCGTGCACCTTGTCCCTGGCTGCATCCCTCTTCCCATCCATCCCCGGAGGGAGCGGGCGATGCCGGAGTTGGCACCAGGTGGGTTTCATCCATGGGGAAAAGGTCAGGATTAGCCCATCCTGACCCCCCCCCGGAGAGATGTGATTGTGGGATCCAACCAGGACACGTAGGCACAGCAGCAGCTCCCGTGCACAGGGAATTCCCTGCGGATCAAGGAGAGGTGCCAGGGTTAGGGTTAGGGTTAGGGTTAGGGTTAGGGTTAGGGTTAGGGTTAGGGTTAGCCCTGGGGGATGAGCGGCTTTTCCCCACCTTTCCCGCAGGCTTCCAGCGCGGCAGCCAGGGAACGCTGAGCACCGGCCACGGCCTGGCTGCTCTCCAGCTCCATCCTGCACAAACACCCCCGGCGGCAGCTCCGGGAGCTGGGATTGCGCTGGCCTTGGGATGCGGCAGCTCCGCATCCGGCCCGCGCCTCCCATGCCAAGCAGAGCGGGCGCAGCCCACACGGGATGAAACCTTCCCAAAGCACATCCCTGCCTGCCAGAGGGGCTACCGGGGGGGGGGGAATGGGGTCAGGATGGAGCCCCCAGCCCTGTGCCTGCGGTGCTGGAAGAGCCAGGGCTGTTATAGAGCTGTTTGTAGCACAAAGAGTGAGAGCAGCCAGGGACAGAATGAATCATGGGGGTGAATCACAGGCGGGTTTGGGTGGGAATGGACCTCAAAGCTCATCCAGCTTCAAATCGTCTTCTGCTAGAGAGGGTGCTCCAAGCCCCATCCAACCCGGCCTTGGACACTGCCAGGGATGGGGCATCCAAACCTTCTCCATTCAACCCATCCCAGTGTCCCATCACCTTCCCAGGAAAGAGCTTCTGCCTCAGATCCCATCCCAATCCCCCCTCTGGCAGGTTAAAGCCATTCCCCTTGGCCTGCCCCTGCATCCCTGCATCCAAAGCCCCTCTCCAGGATTCCACACTCAGAAACTTGCCCCTTTGCAGGGAAATGGGATATTCCGGGTGGATGGAGGGGCTGTACGGAAACCAGGCTGCTCCTGCTCCATAGGAACAGCCTAGGGATGGGGCAGGAGGGCTCGGCCTCCATCTGGGAGCTGGGAAAGGACCACAAAGCAACGTGATGCCAAACCAGCTTTTCCTTCCAGCCCCTCCCCTCGCAGCCAAGCCCAGGGATGCGTTTTCCATCGGGATACCTGGAGATGCCGTTTGGCACCTCCTGGGTTAGGGAAGAGCCCAGAGCACGTCCCAGCACCCCAAGGGTGCTCCTGCTTCTGCTGCCCCATCCCTGGAGGAGGCGACTCATTCCAGTAAGCATCCCAGAGGGATACAGCAGGGACCTGCACCATGGACCACTCTGGCTGCTGAGCACAGCGGGGCTGCGGATGCTTATGGATCCCGGGATGCTCATGGATCCCGGGATGCTCGAGCAGGATTGGTGCCATTCCTGCTGCTGGCACCTCCGAGCCCCCCCCCCAAACTGCTGCTCACTGTGAATCCCAGCCCTTGCCACAAATGCAACTGGTAAATCTATTAATTTTCCAGCTCTAATTGATGTATCGCTGTAATTACCTCTTATAACAAGGCAATTAGAGCCTATTAGAGAGTATTAGCTAATTAAAGCTCCTCTACACGTACGCACCAACCCCCTTATGTGCACAGATTTGGGGGGGCTGGGGGGGGTGGGAACAGGAAGCCCAGCACAGGGCCTTGCAGGTCAGCACCGTGCATTGGGATGCTGGATGGGCAGATCCAGGTCCCATCCCTGCCTCTACCACTGCATCCCTTCATCCTTGGGCACCTCACTTGCTGCTATAGATAAGGGAGGGGGATGTCCGGCTATGGTCAACCCAGTGATTTTCGGCTATCTGGGAACCAATGGGAATACACTTGGAGGCTGGGATCTTCTCCTGCTGGTAGCGGGGTGGGCAGGGATGCAGGGTTAATGCTTCGATCTTTGCTGGCCAGAAGGGAGGCTTGGAAAGAGCAAATTCCCACGTGGAGATGGGATGCTTCTGCTTTGGAAAGAGCTGCAGGAATGATGCCAGGGGCAAGGGGAGCACAGCCTAGAGGGAAGACCCCCAAGCTCCTTGGGAAGAGCCCCATTCCATAGTGCTCCCACCCATGGCACGTCCCCATCCCATGGCTCTCCATGGATGCAACCCCGGACCTGCAGCATCCCTCAGCACCCCAATCCAGGCTTTTGCTGGCCAAGGAGTGTTGGAGGCTGCAAAGAGGTTGGAATTCCAGGGATGGGGCTGATTCCTGCCTTCCGAGTCCCTCTGGGGGAGATAGAGCCAGTGCTGGAGCCATGCAGCCTCCTCATGCATCCCTCCATCGCCCCTCACATCCCCTGCACATCGCTCCTCACGTACACACTGCTCCAGCCCATGGAAACCACAGGAATTCCCAGTTCTGGGCATGGATCCTGGCCTGGCAGTGGCAGGGATGGGAGGTGCTGAGCGGGAGCCTCATCCCGCTGCTCATCTGCTTCGAATTAAACCCCTCCTGCCTTGCACAAGGAGCAAGAAGCTCTTTGCCATCACAACCCACGGCTGTGTCAGGTTGGGCTCATCCTGCCCTGGTCCAAAGCAGGGCTGATGGGGCTGATGGAGCAGGAGCAATGGGAGCCAACCCGGGGCTGCCACCCCACCAAGGAGGGTGACAAGAGCCCCCCCCCCCCCCCCCCCCCCCCCCCCCCCCCCCAGTGTGTGTCTGGGAATGATGGGCCCAAAAGCCAGGAGCCAGGATATGGCCCCTGCTGTACCCATGACCCTTAGCTGGGATTTCCAGCTATTGCCCAAGCCCATCCCTGTGCCTTTGCCCTGGCTGCGGTTCCTACATGGAGCGAAAGCAGCTTTAACCCCGTTCTCCTTGGGATCACCGTCCCTCACATCCCCAGGCCCATGCAGGAGGCAGGGGGGCTGGGAATGGGATAAGTGCACGGGGGACATGGGGAAGAGAAGAAAGTGGGAAAGGAGAAAGGAATGGAGCTGCAGGCTGAGGGAGGGCTGCTGCTGCCCCACGGCCGGCTCCCGCGGCATTCCCTGTGCCCACCCCAGTGACGGTGACTCACGGGGAGCCGGGATGAATCATTCCCCACACGCTTGTCCCTCGGCCTGTGCCCCATGTGTTTGTTGCTCTGGTTGCTGGGTGAGTCATTCCCAGCCTGCCCGCGGCTTTCCTGCTCGGAGCACGCTGGGAAGGGAATGGGGCGCAGCTGCAGGACGAGCAGGGATAGCCCTGGAGCGGGGTGCCCAGGCTCCCGCTGGTGTTCCCAGCCGTGCGATGCAGCTCCCATTCCAGCTTGCCTTGCTGCGGAGCCCAGCATTGCAAAGGGGGAAGCCGAAGAGCCCACAGTCACCCTTCCTGGGGTGCTGCTTCTCCATTCCCATTCCCAGTTTTCCAGGAAGGATTGGCTTTGAGGTGCCAATGAAGCACCCCCCATCAGTAGCGCTGGGGGGGGGGGCAGGAAGCAGATCGGGAAGTCGGGAGCTGCTGAGGTTCGGAGGGAGGCAGAGCCACCTGGACCAAGCTGGGAAGACCGGGAATGACCCCTGGGGGAACTGGAGATAGTGGGAGAATGGCTGAGGAATGGTGGTGGAGCTGGGAATGGAGGTGGGAGAATAGGAACTGGTGCTCAGAACTGGGGGGGGGGGGTGTGGGGTGTGTCCAAACGGAGCACATCTGGGATGGGAAATGGGGAGAAAGGGTTAAACTGGGCACAAGGAAACCGGGAGCAATGGGGGGTGGCACTGGTGTGGAGAGAACTGGGCTAAGCCAGCAATGGGGTGTCCTCGGGTGGCCCAGGGCTCTCTATGGGATGGTTTGGGGCTCAGGGGCACCCTGAGCAATGGGGGAGCTGGGATCCTGCCCTTGGGTCCCTGGGCATGCTCCAGGTGCTTGCGGTACCCGGGACCCCCTGGGGCCAGCTTGAGATGCCCCCTACCCCTCTGTGCGGGGCAGCGATGCCCTGGGGGTGCCCGGCGCAGGCTCTCTGAGCCTTGGAGCACTTTGCCCTTTCCAAAGCTGAAAGCTGGGAAAAAGGGGGAGGGAGAAGGGTTTTTTTTCAATGGGTTCACCCCAAAACCCCCCATTCCCAAGGATGCTTTTCCCTTTTCCCTGCTTTCCCCCAGCAGCAGCCGTGCCTGATGCAAGGGTGTTGTCCGCAGCCGGGCCTCAACTCCACCCTCCTCCTCCTCCTCCTCCTCCTCCTCGCAGCTCCTCCTCCCTGCGCGATATAAGCGGGCACCCGAACAAACCGGAGCCTCCGAGGCGCTCGCTTGGGGACCCCGCTCCCGTGACCTGAGCCCGAGAGCCTTTTGCCTCCGGACCCCGATGGCGACCCCTTCGCAGAAGCGGAGCACCCGCAGCGGGGCTGCGGGGACCCCCCTGTCCCCGACCCGCATCACCCGCCTGCAGGAGAAGGAGGACCTGCAGGAGCTCAACGACCGCTTGGCCGTCTACATCGACAAAGTGCGCTCCTTGGAGCTGGAGAACGCGGGGCTCAGGCTCCGCATCACCGAGTCCGAGGAGGTGGTGAGCCGGGAGGTGTCCGGCATCAAGGCTGCCTACGAGTCGGAGCTGGCCGATGCCCGCAAGACCTTGGATTCCGTGGCCAAGGAGAGAGCTCGGCTGCAGCTGGAGCTCAGCAAAGTCCGGGAGGAGCACAAGGAGCTCAAAGCGCGGTGAGTGCCATAGGGATGGATGGAGGGATACGGGGGGGACGGGACGGGACGGGACGAGGACGGGGCCGGGACGATCGCTGTCGTCATGGCTGGCAAAGAGCCGGGCGTGAGGAAATAGAGACCTGGAGGAGGCCGGGAGAGGAGAAACCCGTGACCTGGCTGGAGCTGGAGCGCCCATGGCAGGGAGCAAGAGGACAGGGAGGGTCTCCCGGTATTCCCGCTGCCCTCCCAGCGCCAGGGATGCTCTGGGAGCGGGTCCGTGCGGCGCGGAGCCCGTGGGCCCTCCGCATTCGTCATCCCGGAGCTATTCCCGAGCAGGCTGGGGCGCAGGGCAGGAAGCGGTGCCAGGCAGCTGGCTCCGTCCTGCCCACCACGGAGCTCGCCCTGTTTTCCTCTGCTGCCTTTGGCACTTAAAGAACCTGCTCTGGTTGGGTTTGCCTTAACCCTGCCTGTGCCGCGGGGTCCCCTGGGGCGATGCCTGCATCCCCATCCCATCGGCTGCCTCCGGGCGATGCATTCCCGCTCTGCTCTGAGGCTCCAATCCCCCCCCCCACCCCGGCCCTTTCCTGACAGGTTTAGGTCATTCCCTTCCTGCCATAGGGACCTCCCCGCTGCTGCCGGTGCCTCTGCCCTTCCCATGCTGGGAGCGTGTCCCCTGAGGACACGGCTCTTGGCAATGGGCTCCCTGGTCAGGGCTGGACCAGCCCTGGGCTTCCCTGGGGCTCCCATGGCCCCGGTGCCATTGGCTCCGCTCCCGAGTCCCGCTCCTTGCTGGAGGGAGCGGGTTCCCCTCCGTCCCTGGGGCAGGATCGGGACAGCCCCCTTCTTCCTCCCTTTGCTCCGGACACCCCTTTTGGAGCCGTCTCCGACGAGGCTAAAATTAACCTCCCCCGAAGATGCCGTCAACGTTCTTCCGACAGGGAAAGGGTGAAGCGCAGCCTTCCCCAGCGCTCCCGGAACGCCGAGCGCTGGGATATATATAGCTCCCTTCCCCATGTGCTGCGCTCGGATAAGGCACCGTCCTTGCTCCCAGGGAGCTGAGCTCTCTAAAGGCTTTTTGCTGCCTGATGCAACCCCAGAACTATCTTGGCCGTGGTATTTGGAGGGCTGGAAAGCATTTGGAGCCTGGGAGCGTGGGCTTTAGGGATGACGGGCTTTATCCCTGCCATGGGAAACGCTCCCGGAGCTTCTCCATCACTACCAAACCCCCTTTGGAAAGTCGGAGGGGTTCCCAAAGAGCAGCTTTTGGGTTGGAGGCGGGTTTGGGTGCGGGCTCAGGGCTGGGTGCTGAAGGAGGGAGGTGTCTGTGACTCATGGCTGTGAGATGAGAGCTGATATCCATCGCCGCCCTTTGCGTGCCACGGCGCCGGGCACCAGCATCGGGGCCTCTTTTCCCCCCACGCACACGCAGTCGTTGCCAAGTCGTTGTCACATCACCAGGGACCTTCTCGGTGTGGTGCTGAGAGGGGGGCACTGAACAGAGATGCTGGGTTTGGAAGGGATGTCCTCAACCTTTGGGCCCTTGGTTGGAGCCATCGCAAGGGTGCTGCTCCATCCCAATGGGAAGGGAGGACCGGTCCTGGCCCCCCCCCCCCCCAAGGCCCTGGTCCTCATCTCACTGCCCTTTGCACTGGGGAGTCCCCAGCTCACCCCATCAGCCGAGGGGAAGCTCCGGGTATCTCCCATGGGGCAGGCAGCAATGGGGCTGCGTTATCAGCATCCCCCAGCATCGCTGCTGCCCGCGGCTGCGGTTGTCTCAGCAGCACAGAAGTGGGGCTGGGGCTGTCGTGGGGCGTTGTGTGGGGCACAGTTCCTGGGGCTGGGGCCACCCCCTAGCACCCGGTTCCTGTCCCTCCCATGCAGGGTGGAGGGTGTGCAGCAGGAGACCGGTCTCACCAGCTCCCGACGCACTGGTGCAAGAGCTGGGTGGGTGAAGGAGGGTCTGGCCAGCCCGGTATTCCCTAGCTCCCTGCCCTGTGCCTCCTTCATCCCGCTATTCCCAGCTGCCTGCTCTTCCCTTGGGCTGGAGCCTTCCCATTGTGTGGTCAGCTGCTCCCGATGCCGGTCCGGGAAGGGTTTCCCAAAGTCCCCAACACCATGGGGAGAGCCTGGAATGTCCCTGCCCTGCGGTCCCCAAGGACGGGCAGGAGGCTTTGGAGGGCACTGGGGTGCTGGGGGGGGGGATGCTCTGCATCCTGATCCTGCCCTCTCCATGAGCTGTGGGGGCTTTGGGCAAGGGATATAGGGACAGGACAAGGCCAGAGGGGGGATTGAGGCTGGATGGGGCTCGGAGCAGCCTGCTCTCGTGGAAGGTGCTTGGATCTGGATGAGCTTTAAGGTCCCTTCAACCCAGCCCTATTGTGGCTCTATGGAAACTGGAGCCATTGCCCCGCTCCAGCGAGGATCCCCCTCATCCCAGATCCCTGCAGCACCGCTTGGGCAGGGGCAGCTCCCTCCTCCGGAACCAGCCCCTTGTTGGAGCGCGGCTGCTGAGCGATGACTTCCTCAATTGCAGCCCTTAACGCGATTAAAGTGGTGCTGGAAGAGCCTCTTCCTGCGCGCCCGGAGCTCATCCCTGCCTTAAGGAGGAAAACTGCCCTTTCCATAGTGCTTGTTGGGGGGGGTGTGGAAGCTCCTCCAAGCGCGGACCCACCAGGCCCTCATCCCGCAGGGATTTTACCCCATGTCCAGCCATGACCACCCAAGCAGGAGCAGGAAAAGGGAGCCGGAGGAGTGGAGAAGGGATAAAGAGCCCCAATCCCACGGCCGGAGCCGGGCGCTGCCTGCAGCAGTGACGTGCTTGTGCTGGAACACTTTGCGTGTGGGTGTGTGTGTGTGGGGGGGAAAACCTCGGGATCTTGGCCTCTTTCCCCCTCTGTGCCTTGGAAAACCTTTGCCAGGGAAGGAGCAGTTGGGATCTGAGGAGGCTTTGCCCTTTTGGAGCACACAAAGAGCAGTTTGTGCTGCTGGGGGAGCAGGAGATGCGGAGCCAGGGCTGGTCCGGGACCCCCGCATCCCTCAGGGACCCCTTTACACCCGCGGCCGTTTCTCCGCAGGCCTCTTTCTTGTCCAGCCCCACTTTATCCCGGTCGGAATGTTTCAGGCAGAGGACGCTGCTCCAACACTTTCGTTTCGGTGGCTCTGCTCCCGTTGCTGGCGTCTTCCCCGCTCCTGCTGCAGGGCAGGGCCGCCCCGGGAATGAGGGGAATGAGAGGAAATCCTGTTGCCTTCACCGCTTGTACTGCGATGGGAGCCGCCCTGCCAAATCAAGGGCTTTATCCCAGCGGTGGGGGATTAAAGAGAAGCAATTCCAAAGGGAATTGTGGCTGCTTTTGGTGCGGGGATGCATCCCCCCCCTTCCTTACAGCGCCGAGCACAGCGCGTCCCAGCCTGCCCTGGCTGCACTTGCTGCCACAAGTGTTTTCCTGCCTCTTGCACGTCACTTGATTCCCAGTTAACGCTTCAGCTCCGGAGCCGTTCCCGGCGTGTGGAGAGGCTGCTCCCGGCTCCCTGCTGCGCTGAATTGATGCCCTTTGGGAATTGGTGCCTGGCATCGGGACAGGAGGAAGCCACCGGAGCTTTCCCCCCCCACACCCCGGATCATGGCCAAAGTGAAGGTTGGCACGGATGAGTTCCAACCCGAACCACTCTGATTCCATACGCAGAGTCCCTGGGAAGCATTGGCCCGGTGGGTTTGGGATAGGGAAAGCCGGGAACCACTTCCCGCTGCTCTGCTGCCAGCTCCGCTCCCCATTTCCCGGCCTCTTTCCAATGCCATTTGCTGCACCAGCTCCTTTGTGCCTGGCTCAGCACATTCCCGGCAGCCGGTGCCACGTGCGTGCCCGCAGCCCCTCACCGTGGTGCCAGGGCTGGGTCCTCAGCCCTGGGATGAATGGTCCCAGTGTGGAGGAAGCAACTGGAGCAGCACCGGTGCCACGGCAGCTGCCTCGGCGGCTGTGCTGGGTCACATCCAGCACGGGTCTGAGCCCCGCGGTGCCTGTGGGGATTAAGGGAAGTCCAAGGGGGTGGAAGCCGGATGCTGGAGAGGGATCTCCATCAGGGCCCGGAGGGATGGGACAGGGGAAGTTCAGGTTGGAGATAAGGAAGTTCTTCCCTGGGAGGATGCTGGGGGACTGGAATGGGTTGAATGGAGAAGCTGTGGCTGCCCCATTGCTGGCAGTGCCCAAGGCCAGGCTGGATGGGGCTTGGAGCAAGCTGCTCTAGTGGCATGGGTTGGAGCTGGATGAGCTTCAAGGTCCCTTCAACCCAACCCAGCCTGATTCTATGACGAGTTGGTTGATGAACTGCGTTGAACCAAGCCCATGGGAATGGCAGGAAAGCAAACTGGGGTTGGGACATCCCTGTTCTGAGCGGTGCTGAGCCAGCATCACCGCCCATTGTCCGTCATAAACCAGAGAGGAAGGTGAAGGCGCTGGCGGCCGGGGTTACCCTCCCGGCCATGGAGCTCTATTGCTGCACACCCATGCTCAGAGCCAGGAGATGCTGCAGGAAGAGGGCCAAAGTCCTCTGCCAGCCCAGGGAGCGTTCACAGTGACTGCCTGGACTTTGCCCTGCCCCGTTATGGGGCTGCACCTCTGCAGGCGCTGGCACCGTGTCCCTACAAGGTGGGGATGGAGCCAGGACTGGGAGCCAAGAGCTCTTAGGGATCCTTCGGATTCCTGCTCCGGGGCTGTGAGTGGCTCTGTGGGAGGTGGTTTCTGATAGCAGAGGCCTCTTGGACAAAGGGGAAGCTGCTCCAGTGGCATGGGTCCCTGTCCACGGCAGGGATCGGAGCTGGATGCGGCCCCTTCATCCCGACGCAGGCTGTGGTTGTGCGATGGATGAGTCAGGCTCAGCCCTGGCGCTGGGTGCGGTTGCTGGCGCTCTCGCCTGCCCCTTCCTTCCTGATGGGATGGGTGCTGGTGGATAACCCGCTCCCAGCAGCGCCCATGGGGTGCAAGGGATCCATCGTGCTCCTCTCCCCCGCATCCCTATGGGGTTTGGCAAAGCCGAGCCTTCATGCCATGGGTTTAAACCTGCGCCTCCCAGGGATGCTGCCCCATGGCCAGGGGGAAGCAGGGATGCTAGAGCAGGCAGAGGGGAGCTGGGAGCGTCTGCCTCCCGCAGCGCAGCTCCGGCCTCCTCATCCCGTGCACCCCAGCTGCCTTTTCCCAATGGAATCGCATCCAGACCCCGCCCCGGCTGCCGACGGCAAACAAGGCAGCAGCAGCAGCAGGCAAACAGACCTTGTGCAGGGTAAACACCTCCCTGGCCCTTATCTGCCTGCGCTCCAGGGCTGCGGGCAAACCCTGGCGTTCCCGGCAAGGCTGGATCCCACAGTTCCCATTGCGGACCCGAATGGATGAGGGCAGGAGGGAGCCCTCGGGCTTGCTCCTTGCTTTGCCCCTCCCGGCTCCTCTCTGCCTTGTCCCATCCGGGACCCCCTTCCCAGCCATGGATCCGTCTGAGCACAGCGGCCTCGCCACTGCTTTGCATGCAGAGATGCCATCGGGAAGGGGACCGCAGCCGCATTCCCGTGGTGGCAACTCATTTCCTTGCTCCTGGAGCTGGCATTTGCATCCCTGCTCCTCCTCTGCTGCCCCAAGCCCTGGCTGCATCAAACACGAGCTTAAGGCTGGTTTCCCTCCCTGCTCCAAGGAAGACGCAGCCTCGTGCCCGAGGGATGCGCACTGTGGGCAGCGGAAAGCCCATTCCCAATCCCTTTCCCTATCGACTCCTACTTTGGAGCCGGCCAAACCCCTTTTTCCAGCTCTAAAACCCTTCTGGGGCTAGCATCCGCCCTTCCAAACCACGGAGCCCTCCCGTTTCCAGGGGGAAGTCAGCCCAAAGAGTCACGTCGCTCCATGACTTGGGATTTCCATGGGAGCTGGGATGAGTCACCGGCTTGGGCTAGGGAGCGAGTGGCCCTGGGGCTCCCCACGGCTCTGTGGCTTTTGAATGTGCTATATCCTCTGACATCCCGTTTCCAGCTTCGAAGCCGTGTGGGAAGGGGCAGCATTCCATGCCGTGGTCCCGTGTGGCCGTGCATCCCGGCTCTGGTGAAGCCAGGGTGCTTTTCCCTGTTAGGAGAGGATGTGGGGAGACAGTGCAGGGTGGATCCATGGGAAGGAGAAAAGCTCCTTCTAAGGTTCATGGGGAATGCTTGTAGCTGATTCCTAAAGGAATCGAGCTGGGAGCAGCTCCCGGTGAGGCTCCTGGTGATGGGATTTGTGGAGCGGAATTCCGGGTCCATTTATATCCCTATGAAATGCCCTTTCCTGGTTCCAGCGGGGTTGGTCCCCCTTTAGGATGCATGGAAAAGCCAGCTCCCCATTGCAGGAAGGGGAAGCCGAGCTCTGCGGAGATGCCAACAAGCTACGTGGAGCTGAGCTCAACCCCTCATCCCTAGGGATGAGCGTGCCCGGCACCGGGAACGGGCTCTGACCTAGCGGATGCTGGAGGGTGGGAGCCGTTTCCATGCATCCATGAGCGCTGGCATTCCCGGGCTGCGTGCCGACCCTGTCCTCCCTATACATTGTGCTGGGATCTTTGGGATCCGTGCTTGGAGACGGGCTCTGTTTATCCTGGTGACCTGGCGGAGGCACGGATGAGTCAGGAGCTGGGAGAAGCTGCTCGGCCACATTCCCAATGCCCCGCCATAGAGGCTTTCCTCACCCTGTCCCTGCTGCTTGTCCTGTAGGGCCCTGGTCCTTGGCATGGGGGAATCATCCCTGGGATAGAAGGAGTAATCCTGGGATGGGGGTAATGATCCTTGGGATAGGGGAAGGGATCCCTGGGCTGGGGGTAATGGTCCTTGGGATAGGGGAAGGGATCCCTGGGATGGGGGCAATGGTCCTTGGGATAGGGGAAGGGATCCTTGGGATGGGGGTAATGATCCTTGGGATGGGGGTAATGGTCCTTGGGATAGGGGAAGGGATCCTTGGGATGGGGGTAATGATCCTTGGGATGGGGGTAATGGTCCTTGGGATAGGGGAAGGGATCTTTGGGATGGGGGTAATGGTTCTTTGGGATAGGGGAAGTGATCCCTGGGATAAAGGGAAAAGATCCATCCATGGGGAAGAAGCTCCTGACCTGGCACCTTGTCTGGATTGGGATGCAGGGAAGGAGGGATGGGCCTGGTTCTCCAGTACCGGCTCCATCCCATTCCATGGAAAGGATGAGGGGTGGGCATTGAGCGTGCCCAGAGCATCCCTCCCCGGTGAGCCGTGTCCTGCCTCGGCATTCCCAGAGGGAGAGCCCAGAACCGGGCTCCTCCTGGGATCCTGGCCCAGAGGGAAGGGCAGGAATAGAGCCAGGACAAGGATGCCAAGGTTTCCAGAGCCTTCCTGCAGCTCCCCCCCCCGTGCTCTGTGCCTGTGCCGAGCCGGCTCCGAGCAGATCCAACTTTCCATGAACGTTGGGATTTTCTGGCAGCTGCAATAGGGAATTTTTTCCCCTCTCCTTCCTGCTTTTAGAAGCTAAAAATAGCTCGGAGGCCCCTTTTCCCCCCGTTTTCCCTCTGGAGATGTTTGTTCCCGAAGGATTTGGTTCCCTCCCTCGTGTTGTCTCCTCTTGGCTTCAACGAACCCTTGCGTTTACGCTCGCCTCTCCCCGGGTAGGGAAGCAAATCCCATGGGAGCTGCTCCACAAGTGGGGGCCGTGCTTCCCTTTGGGATCCGCTCTCGCAGGTGGGATGGGGAGGGAGCAGTGGGACAGGCGGAGGAGGAGGAGGAGGAGGAGGAGGAGGAGGAGGAAGGTCCCTGTTCATCCCATTCCCAAGGGACGTGGGAGCGCTGCAGCTGCCATGGAAGTGGTGTATTTTTAGCCCAGCGCCAGCCGGAGCCTGGGAGGCTGCAGGGAAAACCGAGCAGGATCCGATGGGAAGCAAGGAGGGAAAAGGGGATTTTTCCCCTCCAGTCTCCTGGGATTTACCACGGGGCATCAGCAGATCCAATCTCAGCCTTCTCACTCCTAAATGGTGCCGGTGCCCCCTAAAGCATCAGAGGCCCAAAGAGCCAGTGACCCCCCCACCCCGTATAGCCAGGTCCCAGGGTTCGGTGGTGAAATCCCTCGGGAACAGTGGGATCGATCCCTGTCGGCAGCAGGGAGTTGCTGCCAGATGGGCCCACTCAGGCCCTGGATCCGCTCCCAGATGGCGTTTTTGTGCCGTGAGTCAGTGGCATGAAAGGAGTGGGATGTACTGGGAGGCTCGTGGTGCCCCACGAAGGGGGGTTAATGGAGTACGGCACCGGGGGGGGGGGATACCTTGGAATGACTTTTCCATGCCGGCTCAGGGCAGAAAGCAGAAGGAGAGGCAGGAAAAGCCAAGCAAGGAGCTTGCCACCCACACACCAGTCTGGGAATGCCGCTGCTTGCTCGTGGTGGGCAGGAGGAGAGGAGCGGAGGCAGCTCCTCCATGTGCTCCCTATGGGAAGCGGGGCAGATCCTACTGTGGGGCCGCCAGCTCCCCCTTGCTATTTGTGAGCCGTGGGGCAGGAATTCTGCCTCAGGAACGCACCCATCCTGCCCCCCATTGTGAAGGGGGGGGGGTGACGCTCCCTGCCCTGGTGCTGACAGGCACCCACAGGGCTGTGCTTTTTATAGGACCTACCAAAATAGTGTCAGGTTGTGTCTGGGGCGGCCGGGGGGGGGGGGGGCTCGGGTCGGGTCGGGTTCCCCAGGCACAGAGCAATGGCTCCATAGGGAACAGCCTGGAGCTGCTCCTGGAGGGCTGGAAGAGAGAGGGGAGGAGCCAGGGGTGGGATGGGGCGATGCTGGAGGGCAGGAGAGTCACCCGCAGTGCGGTGTGGGGCTGGGCCTGCCGCATATACTGTGCCATATACACTGTGCCATATACACTGTGCCGTATACACGTGCCGTATACACTGTGCCATATACATTGTGCCATATACATTGTGCCATATACACTGTGCCATATACACTGTGCCGTATACACTGTGCCGTATACACTGTGCCGTATACACTGTGCCATATACACTGTGCCGTATACACTGTGCCATATACACTGTGCCGTATACACTGTGCCGTATACACTGTGCCGTATACACTGTGCCATATACACTGTGCCGTATACACGTGCCATATACACTGTGCCATATACACTGTGCCATATACACTGTGCCATGTACACTGTGCCATATAAACTGTGCCGTATACACTGTGCCATATACACTGTGCCATACACACTGTGCTATATAAACTGTGCCGTATACATTGTGCCATATACACTGTGCCATATACACTGTGCCATATACACTGTGCCATATACACAGTGCTATATACACTGTGCCATGCTCTACTGTGCTGTATACATTGTGCCATATACACTGTGCCATTTACTCTGTGCTATACCCTATACCCCGTGCCATACTACACACACTGTGCCTATCCATTGTGCCATATACACTGTGCCGTATACACTGTGCCATTTACTCTGTGCTATACCCTATACCCCGTTCCACACTACACACTCCGTGCCATATACACAGTGCCATATACACTGTGCCATATACACTGTGCCATTTACTCTGTGCTATACCCTATCCCCCGTTCCATACTACACACTCCGTGCCATATACACCGCTGTGTGCGCTGTGCCCCTGTCCCCTATGGCCGCTCACCCATCCCATGCGGTCCCCGCAGGAACGCCAAGAAGGAAGGGGACCTGCTGACGGCGCAGGCGCGGCTCAAGGACGTGGAGGCTCTGCTCAACTCCAAGGAGGCCGCGCTCTCCACGGCCCTGGGCGAGAAGAGGAACCTGGAGAACGAAGTGAGGGACCTGAGGGCGCAGGTGGCCAAGGTGAGCGTTGGGCACCCCCTGTCCCCTATGGCTGTGGGGCAGAGCCGGGGCTGGGTCCCCGGGAGCGCGCGCTGAGCATCCCCAATGCCCCGCAGCTGGAGAGCGCCTTGGGTGAAGCCAAGAAGCAGCTGCAGGATGAGATGCTGCGGCGCGTGGACGCCGAGAACCGGCTCCAGACGCTGAAGGAGGAGCTGGAATTCCAGAAGAACATTTACAGCGAGGTGAGCGTCCGGGTGCGGGGTAACCCCGCTGCCAACGGCTCGCGTTCCCCCTCCCCGAAGCTGATCCCACCGTGTCCCGGCCTCAGGAGCTGCGGGAGACCAAGCGCCGGCACGAGACGCGGCTGGTGGAGATCGACAACGGGCGGCAGCGGGAGTTCGAGAGCAAGCTCTCGGAGGCCCTGCAGGAGCTGCGGAGCCAGCACGAAGCCCAGATCAGGCTCTACAAGGAGGAACTGGAGAAGACCTATGGGGCGAAGGTGAGCAGCGCCCCACGTGCCTTGGCCCCTCCTCGCCCTGCCCCATAGGGCTGATGGGGATGGCGACCCCTCCATCCATCCATCCATCCATCCATCCATCCATCCATCCATCCCTCCATCCATCCATCCATCCATCCATCCATCCATCCCTCCATCCATTCATCCATCCATCCATTCCTCCATCCATCTATACATCCATCCATCCATCCATCCATCCATCCATCCATCCATCCATCCCTCCATCCATCCATCCATCCATCCATCCCTCCATCCATCCATCCATCCATCCATCCCTCCATCCATCCATCCATCCATCCATCCATCCATCCATCCATTCCTCCATCCATCTATCCATCCATCCATCCATCCATCCATCCATGCATCTTCCATCCCTCCATCCATCCATCCATCCATCCATCCCTCCATCCATCCATCCATCCATCCATCCCTCCATCCATCCATCCATCCATCCATCCATCCATCCATCCATCCATCCATCCATCCATCCATCCATCCATCCATCCATCCATCCATCCATCCATCCATCCATTCCTCCATCCATCTATCCATCCATCCATCCATCCATCCATCCATCCATCCATCCATCCATCCATCATCCCATCCATCCCTCCATCCATCCATCCATCCATCCATCCATCCATCCCTCCCTCCCTCCATCCATCCATCCATCCATCCATCCATCCATCCATCCATCCATCCATTCCTCCATCCATCTATCCATCCATCCATCCCTCCATCCATCCCTCCATCCATCCATCCATCCCTCCATCCATCCCTCCATCCATCCCTCCATCCATCCATCCATCCATCCATCCATCCATCCATCCATCCATCCATCCATCCATCCATCCATCCCTCCATCCATCCCTCCACCCATCCATCCATCCCTCCCTCCATCCATCCCTCCATCCCTCCCTCCATCCATCCATCCCTCCCTCCATCCCTCCATCCATCCATCCGTATCCTCCAGCTGGAGAATGCCAAGCAGTCTGCCGAGAGGAACAGCAACATGGTGGGTGCTGCCCATGAGGAGCTGCAGCAAACCCGGATCCGCATCGACAACCTCTCCTCGGAAGTCAGCCAGCTCCAGAAGCAGGTGAGTGAGGACCAAGGGGGGTGTCCCTCTGGATGCACCACCTCGAAGGGCGGCTTTAGATGGGGCAGCCCCCCCTCACCTTCCCTTCCCCACGCAGTTGGCTGCTAAGGAAGCGAAGCTGCACGACTTGGAGGATATCCTGGCCAGGGAACGCGAGACCAACCGGCGCCTGCTGTCCGACAAGGAGCGGGACATGGCCGAGATGAGGGCACGCATGCAGCAGCAGCTCGATGAGTACCAGGAGCTGCTGGACATCAAACTGGCTCTGGACATGGAGATCAACGCCTACCGCAAGCTGCTGGAAGGCGAGGAGGAGCGGTGAGCATCCAACCCAACGGGCTCGGTGCCTCCCGCTCCTCACGTCCTCACTGATTCCATCTCCCCTTCTCCTCCTGCCCAGGCTGAGGTTGTCACCCAGCCCTTCCTCCCACAAAGGGACATCCCGGAGCCATTTGTCCACCCCGGGCTCCTCCAAGAAGAGGAAGCTGGAGGACAGCGAGAGCCGCACCAGCTTCTCCCACCATGCCCGGACAAGCGGCCGCGTTGGTGTGGAGGAGGTTGACTTGGAGGGGAGATTCGTGAGGCTCAGGAACAAGTCCAATGAGGTGAGTTTGCCTTCAGGGAGTTCATCCCTGTTTCACCCCGTGGGTGGGATGGAGCAGGGACAAGCTGGGGAGGAACAGAGGGATCTAAGCATGGGGTCTCTTGCAGGACCAGGCGATGGGGAACTGGCAGATCAAGAGGCAGAATGGAGACGATCCCCCCATCACCTACCGCTTCCCCCCGAAGTTCACCCTGAAGGCTGGCCAAGTGGTCACGGTGAGTCGCAGCCCAGTGACGGATCCAGCCCGGATCCCAGACCCACTCATGGAATCAGAGAACCCCACAATGGGTTGGGTTGGAAGAACCTTGAGTTCCATGGGCAGGGACACCTTCCACTAGAGCAGGATGCTCCAAGCCCCTCTATCCAAGCTGGCCTTGAGCACTGCCAGGGATGGGGCAGCCACAGCTTCTCCCTTCAACCCACAGTTGAATACTCTGTGCTCTCCTCCCTAGATCTGGGCCTCAGGGGCTGGCGCGACCCATAGCCCCCCCAGCAACGTGGTGTGGAAAGCCCAGAGCAGCTGGGGCTCCGGGGACAGCCTGCGCACTGCCCTCATCAACTCCAATGGGGAGGTAAGAGCCCGAGGGCAGCTCCAGGGCATGGGGTGGGGGTCAGCAGCCATCACCCCCCCACCCCCCCCAACTCCTTTGCTGTCCCCTGCAGGAGGTGGCCATGCGGAAGCTGGTCCGCACCGTGATCATCAACGATGATGATGAGGATGAGGATGATGATGAAGTCAACATCCACCACCGCCATCACCACGTGAGTGCCTCGGGGGGCTGTTGAAGGGATGATGGTAGTAATAAGAGTCATGGAATGTGCTAGTAACAGGGTCTATGGAATTACAGTAATAGTAATGGGGTCATGGAATAGTTTGGGTTGGGTGGGACCTTAAAGCTCATCCAGTTCCAACCCCTGTCACAGGCAGGGACACCTTCCACTAGAGCAGCTTGCTCCAAGCCCTGTCCAGCCTGGCCTTGAACACTGCCAGGGATCATCATCATCATCATCATCTAATAGTACTAATAATAATAATTAGAAGAGAAAGCAGAAGAAGGGAGAAGAAGAAAAACAAGACGAAGGATAAGAAAAAGAAGAAAAGAAGAAGAAGAAATGAAGGAGAAGAAAATGAAGGAGAAGAAGAAAGAGAAAATGAAGGAGAAGAAAAAGAAAATGAAGGAGAAGAAGAAGAAGAAGAAGAATAGAAAAGGAAGAAGGAGAAGAAGAAGAAGAAGAAGAAGGAGAAGGAGAAGAAGGAAAAGGAGAAGGAGAAGAAGGAGAAGAAGAAGAAAAAGAAAATGAAGAAGAAGAAGAAGGAGAAAATGAAAGAGAAGAAGGAGAAGAAGAAGAAGGAGATGAAGGAGAAGGAGAAGAAGGAGAAGGAGAAGAAGAAGAAGAAGAGAAAAGGAAGGAGAAGGAGAAGAAGAAGGAGGCAAAGAAGGAGAAGAAAGAGAAAATGAAGGAGAAGAAGAGGAAGAAGAAGAAGAAGAAAAGAAGAAGGAGAAGAAGGAAAAGAAGAAGGAGAAAATGAATAAGGGGGAGAAGAAGAAGGAGGAGGAGGAGAATGCACAGTCATAATTAACAATAACATAATTACTGTTATTAGCACTATTAGTTTCAAAGCAGGGCATGGGTGGGACGGGCGGTTCAGGGACCCTCTTTGAAGACCTCCTCCTCAGGGCAGGGTGCTCGATGCCGAAGCTGCTCTGGCCGGTGCTTGAGGTCCCTTTGCCCGCGTCCCAACCCCTTCCCTCCGGTGCAGGGCAGCTGCGGCGGCCCCGGCGACCCCGGCGAATACAACCTGCGCTCGCGCACCGTGGTCTGCGGCACGTGCGGGCAACCGGCCGACAAGGGGGGCAACCAGAACATGGCCACCATGTCCTCGGGCTCATCCACCTCCAGCGTGACCGTCACCCGCAGCTACCGCAGCATGGGCGACGCCGGCAGCATCGGCCTCGGCGAGACGCTCGTGACCAGGAACTACCTCCTGGGCGACACCAGCCCTCGCCGGCAGGTTGGTGCCCACCAGCACCCTCGTCTCCCAACAGGGCAGCGCCTTCCTCTTCCTCCTCTTTGCTCTTCCTCTTCCTCCGGCCACCTTCGGAATGGGAGGGATCGGGAGGGGTTGTCCGCAGCATCCCCGCATCCCGTGCTTGACCCCCAGGAGCATCCCTCATCCCCATGGCTCTCATTCCACCCATCCCTCACGCACAAGAGCAAGCCATACCCTCCTCTAATCCCCCCAATTCAGGGCTGAGGAGGGGGTGCGTTGCATCCCAAGGGCACTGGGAGGGATCCCACATGGAATTTGCTGCCTCCTTGGCACCGCTTTGGGGCTCACGCGCTGCTGTCCCTCTCTTCCTCGCAGGCTCAGGCTGTGCAGAACTGCAGCATCATGTAACCTCGCGGCACCATTCCTGGGATCCCTGGGCAGGATTTGCTTTCCCAAAGGCAGAGTATTTCGGTGTTTTCTTGTCGGCCCGCCGGGATCCAGCGCCGACGTCGGGATTTTTTTTTCCTTTTCTAGAGCAGGAATTTTATATATAAACCTATTGGAAACGCTTCCGGATGCTTCCATTTTTGGTGTTTTTTTTTTTTTTTTGTAGAGAAAAAGAAAGTAAAAAAAAAAAATATCTATTTCTATAAAAACCAAAAACCAAACCGTAAAAAAAAAGAGCTTTTTCAGCATCCAAATCCTTTTAAAAGCGCAGCCAAAGACAAGCGGGAATCGCGCGTACGGAGCGGGAGGCGCGATCCTGCTGTTTGCCAAAGCTTTCTCTGCAGGGCTGGGAGGAGCGAAGCCATTCCCATGGGGCTGAGCAAGAGCAGCTCTGATGCTGGTGCCTGACGTGGAGCGTTGCCTCGAGCAACTCTTTTTTGGGCTTTTTCCCCCAAATTCCCTGTTTTTCCCCCCGTTTCCAGGCAGCATTCCCGTCACTCCGTGTACTGTATTGCCCATCCCAAGCGCCTCTTTGCCCGTTGGGGTTTCTCTTTTCTAAGCAGCCGAGTTGTGCCTTAGCCAAAGGTGGGAGCCGCTCCGGAGCAGGGAATCCCGCCCGGCGTCGAGGGATGGATGGAATATGGGAAGTTGAAAGGCCCCGGAGCTGTATCCTGGGACCAGATGGCTTTGGTGGATGGGGAGATGGAGCCCGCTCCTGCAGGACCCACTTGAACCTCCTCTTCGGGGGATGCTGCATCCAGTGGGGTTCGAACCCCGCTTTGTTCTCCAGTGGCAGGAGCTCAGGAGCCCTTTTCCAGGCAGGATGAGGCCAAGGATGCGTTAGGAAGCATTGAGGAAGGTTTTCCCATTGAGCGAGGGGGCAGCTCCCCTCACTGCCAGGCTCCATCCAGCTCTAGACCCCCAGCCTGGGGGCAGGATGAGGCCCCCTGCTCCGGCGGGATGTGGTGACACCGCGTTATGTATCTGTGCTTGCCAAGCTTCTGTATCCCTGCCTCTGTTTCCTTCTGGAATCAATAGAGCTGATCCCTTCCCATCCTGTGTGCTGTTGTCATTGATGTCCTGGGATGGGGGGGGGGGGGATTGTGGGGGTCCCCCATCTCCAACACTAATGAAGAAGGGATGGAATGTGGGGAGAAGGCTCAGAGATTCCCTTCCCCTGGGATGCTGGGAAGGAGAAATCCCCTTGGATGCGATAGATGGGGAATGGGGGGGATGCAGACCCTGAGTGACCCCAGGACGCAGCTTTGCCCCCCCCATGGGGTGCCCCCAGCACCCCACCAAGGGCACCCCTTTCCCTGGGCATTCCCAGCCTGCCCGGGCTGTGCCAGGCGCTGGAATGAGGCGGGAGGAGCAGTGGGAATGGGGGGGGGAGCTCTAAAGCCGGTCCTTAATCGGCTTTAGCGGCCCCGGCGCCGGCAGCCGCGATGTGAGCAGCGCGGACGGGTGGGCGCAGGCACAGGTAGGTGCCTACCCAATGGGTGTCCCTGTCCCCCCCCCCCCCCACACGCATTGGGTGCAAGCAGGGCTGAGGGCAATGGGTGCCAAGGAGTGGGGGGGGAATGAATGGGGCTGGTGACGGTGACAGCGGGGACCGGGGCTGGTGGCACTGGGGAAGTCAGTGCCCGTTCGCCAGCCTCAGTGAGCTCCTTGCGCGGCCCCATAGGGACCGTGTACAGCCCATGGGGACCCCACACGTCCCATATAGACCCCACACGTCCCATATAGACCTTGCACATCCCATATAGACCTTGCACATCCCATATAGACCTTGCACATCCCATATAGACCTTGCACAGCCCCATGGAGACCATGTACAGCCCATGGCGACCCCATGCATCCCATACAGACCTTGTGTAGCCCCATGGGGACTTTGTACAACCCATGGGGACCCCACACATCCCATAGGGACCTTGTACATCCCCATGGGGACCTTGTACAGCCCCACAGGGACCTTGTACAGTCCATGGGGACCCCACACATCCCATATAGACCTTGTACATCCCATACAGACCTTGCACAGCCCCATGGGAACCTTGAACAGCCCCATGGGGACCTTGCACAGCCTATGGGGACCCCACACATCCCATACAGACCTTGCACAGCCCCACAGGGACCTTGCACGTCCCATACAGACCTTGCACATCCCATGCAGACCTTGCACAGCCCCACTGGCCCCTTGCACGCCCCATACAGACCTTGCACATCCCATATAGACCTTGCACATCCCATACAGACCTTGCACAGCCCCATGGGGACCTTGCACAGCCTATGGGGACCCCACACATCCCATACAGACCTTGCACAGCCCCACTGGCCCCTTGCACGCCCCATGCACAGCCCATGTACGGCCCATGGCTCCTCACCTGGCCCACGAGGACCACGCACAGCACTTAGGGGTCTTCAGCTCCGGGCTCCCCCCATGGTGGGTACCAGGATGGAAACGGGCCCGGGTCTCTGCAGGGAGAGCCTTGGGGCAGCCGTGGGGCTGGGATGGAGCCAGGGATGCTCGGCACATCTGGCGCTGGGGGGGGGGGGGGCAGCAGCCCCATAGCGGCCCCCTCCAGGCCCCTGCATGCCCGGGGGGATTAAGGTCAGGTCTCCCCGCTAATCCCAAGGGTGCTTTAGGATGGGAGCTTGCGCCCGCTGCCACCCCCTAAGGTTGCACCCCAAGGTGCTGCTTGTGATGGGGCACCCATAGGGGGACCGATAGTGGGGGGGGGGGGGGAAAGGGGGGGACCTCGGCTCCAATGCTTGGGGTTGGGAAGGGGCCGGGGCAGCTCCGCATCCCCACGGCTTTGGTTAAGCCTCCGAGGCACGAGGCACAAGCTCCTTATGGATCCCAAGCAAAGGCTCCGGAGGGCTGGGAAGTGGGGAGCACCAAGGGGGAAAGGGGGGGGGGGGGGAAAGGGGCTCCCGGATGGGCTCCATCCAGACCTGATGCTTTCGGGGTGCTCGTGCCCCCCAGCAGGTACCTCCCTGGGGCTCCTCGTGCGTGGGGATAAGGGGATCTCATAGGGATGCGCAGGGAGGAAGTGGCAGAGGCAGGATCCCGTTTTGGGGCTCTGGGAAGGGGAAGTGGGATCAGGGCAGAGTTCCCCTCATGGGAAGTGGCACTGAGCAAAGTGGGGTGTTGGGGGGGGGGTCAGGATGGGGCCCTGCTGGTGGGCCATGAACCCCCTCTGGGGATCTCTCCCCCCCCAAACCAGCATGGTTGGTCTGAGGGTGGGGATGTGGGTCTGGGGATGTGGGTCTAGGGATGTGGTGTGGATTGGGGGGTGCAGGGATGGGATTCAGGGATGCAGCGTGGATAGGGGGTTACAAGGATGGGGATGCAGGGATGCAGCATGGATAAGAGAGTTCAGGGATGGGGTTCAGGGATGCAGTGTGGATAGGGGGGTACAAGGATGGGGATGCAGGGATGCAGCGTGGATAGGGGGGTACAAGGGTGGGGATGCAGGATGCAGCGTGGATGGGGGTACAAGGATGGGGATGCAGGGATGCAGCATGGATGGGGGGGTACAAGGATGGGGATGCAGGATGCAGCGTGGATAAGAGAGTTCAGGGATGGGGTTCAGGAATGCAGCGTGGATAGGGGGGTACAAGGATGGGGATGCAGGGATCCAGCATGGATGGGGGGGTACAAGGATGGGGATGCAGGGATCCAGCATGGATGGGGGGTACAAGGGTGGGGATGCAGGGATGCAGCGTGGATGGGGGTACAAGGATGGGGATGCAAGGATGCGGTGCAGATGCTCCAAAGAGGGGCAGAGCAAACTGATGCAGTTATGGGGTGCTCAGAGCTGGGGGGGGGGGGGGGATGCTCGGGGGTGTCTGCGCCGCGCGTGTCCCCGCTCACGCATGTGTGCGCGTGTGCGCGGTCATACATGTGCCGTGGACACGCGTGGCCGCCCGGGTGGCCGCCCCGAGCCGTTGCCATGGCGACGTGAGCAGCATCCGGCGGCCCCGGGGATGCTCCCGCCTGCCCGGCCCTGGGCTGCCGCAGGTCGGTACCGGCACCGGGGCTCCGCGGGGGCTGCGGGCGGCCGCGAGAGCGGGGATGGGCTCCGGGATCCCCCCCCCCCCCCCCCAACACCGCTCTGGTGCTGCCGGGAGGGGACAAAGGCCCCGAGGTCCCAGCCTCGGGGAGCGCTTCCCTGCATCCCCTTTGGCAGCGCCCCCCCCCCCTTCATCCCACATCGCCGCACATCCCCTCGCATCCCTCCTCCATCCCCCGGTTCCCTCCTGTGCATCCTCCTCTTTCTGTCCCCACCCTTTGCGTTCTCCACCTCTTGAATCCCTCCCGGTCTGTTCTTCCCCACATTCCTCCCCTGCTTCCTCCCATACCCTTACTGCATCCTTTGCTTTCCCTCTCCCATCCTTTGCTTTCCCTCTCCCATCCTTTCCCTCTCCCATCCTTTGCTTTCCCTCTCCCATCCTTTCCATCTCCCATCCTTTCCATCTCCCATCCTTTGCTTTCCCTCTCCCACCCTTTCCCTCTCCCATCCTTTGCTTTCCATCTCCCATCCTTTCCCTCTCCCATCCTTTCCATCTCCCATCCTTTCCATCTCCCATCCTTTGCTTTCCATCTCCCATCCTTTGCTTTCCCTCTCCCATCTTTTCCATCTCCCATCCTTTCCATCTCCCATCCTTTCCATCTCCCATCCTTTCCCTCTCCCATCTTTTCCATCTCCCATCCTTTGCTTTCCCTCTCCCATTTTTCCCTCTCCCATCCTTTGCTTTCCCTCTCCCATCCTTTGCTTTCCATCTCCCATCCTATGCTTTCCATCTCCCATCCTTTGCTTTCCCTCTCCCATCCTTTCCCTCTCCCATCCTTTGCTTTCCCTCTCCCACCCTTTCCCTCTCCCATCCTTTGCTTTCCCTCTCCCACCCTTTCCATCTCCCATCCTTGGCTTTCCATCTCCCATCCTTTCCCTCTCCCATCTCCCATCCTTTCCATCTCCCATCCTTTGCGTTCCGTCTCCCATCCTTTCCCTCTCCCATCCTTTCCATCTCCCATCCTTTGCTTTCCCTCTCCCCCACCCCTCCTCCTGCATGGGCTCTGGGGGTGTGTGTGTGTTAAGGTTGTTCCTGGGTGTTGGAAGCATCCCAGCCCCTCCCCATTCCATAGGGATGCTCCTGTCCCATCCTGGCCGGGTTGGATGGGGTTTGGAGCGCTCTGCTCTAGTGGAAGGTGGCCCTGCCCGGGGCAGGGGCTCGGAGCTGGGGTTCAAGCTCCCTTCAACCCAAACCACGCTGTGGTTCTGTTCTATGGCACAGGCAGAGGTTGAGACCTCCGGCTCCATCCTGGGGCAGCTCGAACCACTCTTTGGGATGAGAACGTGTGCTCGGCATCCCCTGGCATTGGAGGGAACGCCGAGAGGGGACCCATGGAGCCAGGCCCGTGGTGATCCCGAAAGCACCGGTGCCACCCAAAGCATCCCAGCATTGAGTGACCCTTGGTGATGCTCGCTTCCAAACCCCATCCAGGGAGGCTGTAGTGTCCATAGGAGCCCCGCTCCCACATGGACCACTTCGGATGCACAAAGGATGGGATGGAGCTCTTGAAGCAGCTTCCATCCTGTATCAGACTGGGGTGGGGGGGGAGCACCCTCAGCCCCACCATGGAGTCTTCAGCCTCACCGAGCAGCCTCTTCCTCCCTTTTGCCATCCCTCCGGCGGCCCCGGTGGCTCCGGCCCAGGGCAGAACAATGGGGCCGGTCCGAGGCTCCGGGTGTCCCCATAGGGGGGAAGCCAGGGCAGAGTAACCTAATTCTGTGCTCACAAGGAGCTTTCTGTCCCAGGCGAGCGCGGGGCCCTCCCGGGGCCCCAGAGGCTGGATGCTGGCCCTGGGGGATGCGGGGAAGGAGGCAGAGGCAGGGCAGGATGCGCCCAGTGGGGTACTGTGGGGCTCGGATGTGGCTCTGGCCATGGGGGGACTCCAGGGTGCTGGTTTCAAGGGGTCCCTTGCCCCTGAGATGCTTGGGGTGGAGGATGGAGTCTGCCCCGAGACCTGGTTCATGTGGGGCAATATCCAGCCCAAGGGCCTGGGTTGAAGTGGGGATGCTCAGCCCCATGGCTCTGTTCTAGGGGGCGACGCTCAGCCCCATGGCTCTGTTTTAGGGGGCGACGCTCAGCCCCATGGCTCTGTTCTAGGGGGCGACGCTCAGCCCCATGGCTCTGTTTTAGGGGGTGATGCTCAGCCCCATGGCTCTGTTCTAGGGGGCGACGCTCAGCCCCATGGCTCTGTTCTAGGGGGCGACGCTCAGCCCCATGGCTCTGTTCTAGGGGGGACGCTCAGCCCCATGGCTCTGTTCTAGGGGGCGACGCTCAGCCCCATGGCTCTGTTTTAGGGGGCGACGCTCAGCCCCATGGCTCTGTTCTAGGGGGGACGCTCAGCCCCATGGCTCTGCTCTAGGGGGGACGCTCAGCCCCATGGCTCCGTTCTAGGGGGGGACGCTCAGCCCCATGGCTCTGTTCTCAGCCCCATGGCTCTGTTTTAGGGGGGATGCTCAGCCCCATGGCTCTGTTTTAGGGGGGGACGCTCAGCCCCATGGCTCTGTTTTAGGGGGTGATGCTCAGCCCCATGGCTCTGTTTTAGGGGGTGATGCTCAGCCCCATGGCTCTGTTTTAGGGGGTGATGCTCAGCCCCATGGCTCTGTTTTAGGGGGTGATGCTCAGCCCCATGGCTCTGTTCTAGGGGGGGACGCTCAGCCCCATGGCTCTGTTTTAGGGGGGATGCTCAGCCCCATGGCTCTGTTTTAGGGGTGACGCTCAGCCCCATGGCTCTGTTTTAGGGGGTGATGCTCAGCCCCATGGTCCCATTCTCAGGAGCGATGCTCAGCAGGAAACCCACCCTTGCTTCCCCCTCCGTCCAAGGCCAGCCGGGACCCCCTGCTCTGGGACTCCCCGTTCTTCCCCCCACTCCGCCCCATAGCAGGAGGAGCAGCAGCTCCCATCCCGGCTCCGCAGGGCGGGCGCGGAGCAGGCTGAGGCTCGTCCCCTTCCAGCCGGACTTTCTGGTTCCTGCCGGGGCCGGGCCCCACCAGCGCTGGGAGCCCCGTACCGCCAGCCCCATAGCGGCCATGGGGCAGGGGGCCGCTTGTGGCCGCATCCCCCGCGGGGGGGTGATGGTGGTGATGGTCCAGGGCTGGAGGTGAAGCGGCTCCGTCCTCGCCCCCCCTTAGAGGTAACGCTGCTCCATGGGGACGCGGTGCCTGCTCCAAAGGGAAGAGATGGGGGGGGGGGGGGGATGCTCAGCTCCATGGGGCTTTGTGGGGACCGGGTCCAGCCCCATGGAGGGGAGGGGGGGGCTTTTTCCCTGTTGCTTCTATCAAGAGGGGCAAAAAGAGCTTGAAGAGGTCGGGGGGGGGGGGGGGGGGGTGTGTGATTTAGACCCACACCCCCCCCTATGGAGGCCACTGATGGAGCCACACGGAGGGGTCCCAGCAGGACAGGGGGTGTCAACGGGACTCTGTGCCCCACACTTGGGGGTCACACGTGGCTCCACGCCTTGGGGCCCCACGGCTCCCCCCCCCCCCCCCCCCCTCCGCCCCTCTCTGGGTGCTGGTTCCCCCTCGTGTCATTTCCTCCCCTGAGGACGAGCGGTGCGGGCGGCGCCGGGCCCTGATCCCGCACCCTTCCCGCAGGGATGGTGCCGGGGCGCTCCATGGGGGCTCCCCCGCTGCCCCCCAGCGCCCTGCGCCTGCTCTGGGCGCTGCTGGTCCCGGTTGCGCTGCTCCGCGCCGAGCCCCGGCCCCGCTCCACCTTCCACAGCGGTGAGTGAGGGGCGAGGGGCGAGGGGAGTGGGGGGGCACCATCGGCATCGTGGGGCCGTGGGGATGCGTTGGGATGCAGGGACCCTAAAGCTCCTCCTTCCCCTCCTTGGGCTGGGGGTCCATCCATCACCTCCCCATCGTGCCACGGCGCTGGGTACCACAACGGGGTGGCACAAGGGGGATGCAAAGGGGGGGAGGTTGTTGGTACCCAAACCCCTTTGGGAGGGGGATGCTGGGTGCAGCCCCACGGTGCCCCCAGCCTGAATGAACGCAGAGGTTTCTGTGCCCCCCCCCCCCCCACCGTGGCCCTGCTTCCACTTCCCCATGGAGCCGTTCCGAGAAGCGCAGCACTTCCTCCTGCCCTCGGGGCTGGTGAGGCCAAGCAAGAAGCTTGGGGGCACCAGGGAGGGCTTGGGTCTTCCCCCCCCCCCCCCCAAAGTCATCCCCATTGGGGTGATGGATGCCCCAGGACGAGCATCGCCCCATGGCCACGGGCTCACAGCCCCACAGGGGACGATGAAGGGGGTGAAGGGGGGCTCTGGGACCCCTGCAGCAGGACCTGGAGGGGACGGTGCTGGGGGGGAGCAATGGAAGGACCCCATTTCTGATGCATCGGTGCCGCATCTTTGGCTTTGGTTATCCCCCCCCCCTGCACCCCACTATCGTTGCCCAGGGGACCCCCGTCGGGCCCTGACCCACTTCAGCCAGGCCAACGTCTCGCACTACGACATCTTCCTCCTGCGCGAGGATGAGGAGGAGCTCTACGTGGGCGCACGGGACCGGGTCCTGGCCCTCGCCGTCGGTGCCACCGGCACCATCCGCGCCCGGGCCTCGGTGAGGGGGCAGCAGCGCCGCGGTGATGTCCTTCTCCCCCCCCCCCCCCCAGGCCTCAGTTGCCCCCCTCTCATCTCCCATCCCTCCCATAGGTAACGTGGGGCCCCACGGCCGACAAAGCCTCCCAGTGTGCGTTCAAGAAGAAGAGCCAAGAGGTGGGACAGCACTATGGGGCTTGGGGGGTGGTCTATAGGGGTTATGGGGTGCTCAACACCCCACACACTTCTTCTTGTCCCCCCCCACCCCAATGCAGACCGAGTGCTTCAACTTCATCCGGGTGCTGGTACCCCTGAACCAGACCCACCTCTATGTGTGTGGGACCTACGCCTTCAGCCCCGCCTGCACCCACATCGTGAGTGGGCCCCATAGGGGAGGATGGGGACCCCGAATCCCGTGGGGTGGGGGATTGGAGCTTCCCTGCATCCCCTTGGGGATATCCCCTTGGTGCCTCCCCATCCTTGGGGTTGCAGCAGCCACGGATGGAGGTGGTGAAGCCCTGGTTTTGGGGCCCCTGCCTCAGTTTCCCCACTTGCCCAGGGACCCCAGAGCCGCTTCCGTGCCCCTTTGGGCCTGATCCTTTCCCCCCCCTGCCCCGTATCCCCACAGCTCCTGGAGAACTTCACACTGGTGGCCAGCAGCAGAGGACAACCCCTCCTGGATGGGAAGGGCCAATGCCCCTTCGACCCACAGCACACCTACACGGCCCTGCTGGTGGGTGAGTACGGGGCTGGCGGCCCCTCTGGGTGCGCACCCATGGCTGGGATGGAAGGTGATGGAGAACTGGTGGTGATGGTGGTGATGGGGGGGGTGTTCCCGGTGTCGCCACGCAGACGGGGAGCTCTACGCCGGCACCATGAACAACTTCCAAGGCAACGAGCCCATCATCTCCCGCTCGCTGGGCAGCAGGACCCAGCTCAAGACGGACGCGTTCCTGCGCTGGCTTTCGGGTGAGCAAAAGGGGGGGAACCCTTGGGATAACCCCCCCATCATCATCATCATCGCCTTCATCACCATCACCACCCCATGGACCCCGTCCTTGTGCCACCGCCTGCTCCTCACCCGCTGCCCCACAGCCGACGCTGCCTTCGTGGCCTCCTTCAGCATCCCCGGCGATGACAAAGTCTACTTCTTCTTCGAGGAGAGCGCCGAGGAGTTCGACTTCTTCGAGCGGCTCCTGGTGGCGCGCGTGGCGCGGGTCTGCAAGGTGGGGAAGGGAGCGCTCCTGCGGCCTCATGGCCCCCTTCAGATGGGAGGATGGAGGAGGAGGAGGATGGAGGAGGAGGATGGAGGAGGAGGATGGAGGAGGATGGAGGGGGATGGAGGGGGATGGAGGAGGAGGAGGATGGAGGAGGATGGAGGAGGAGGAGGATGGAGGAGGATGGAGGGGGATGGAGGAGGATGGAGGAGGAGGAGGATGGAGGATGGAGGAGGATGGAGGAGGAGGAGGATGGAGGGAGATGGAGGGGGATGGAGGAGGATGGAGGAGGATGGAGGGGGATGGAGGATGGAGGGGGATGGAGGAGGAGGAGGAGGATGGAGGAGGATGGAGGAGGATGGAGGGGGATGGAGGAGGAGGAGGATGGAGGGGGATGGAGGAGGAGGAGGATGGAGGGAGATGGAGGGGGATGGAGGAGGATGGAGGGGGATGGTGGAGGGGGATGGGAGGGGGGATGGAGAAGGATGGTGAAAGAGGACGATGATGGAGGGGGATGATGGAGGAGGAGGATGGAGGAGGATGATGGAGGGGGATGATGGAGGAGGAGGATGGAGGAGAATGATGGAGGGGGATGATGGCGGAGGATGAATGAGGGGGATGATGGAAGGGGATGATGGAGGAGGACGATGGAGGAGGATGGAGTGGGATGATGGAGGGGGATGATGGAGAATGGTGATGGGTGATGTTGGAGAGTGGTGGAGGAGGATGATGGTGGAGGGTGACGGAGGAGGATGATGGTGGAGGAGGATGATGGAGGGTGATGGATGATGATGTTGGAGAGTGATGGAGGAGGAGGATGGTGGAGGAGGAGGGTGGAGGAAGATGATGGTGGAGGATGATGGAGGAGGAGGAGGATGGTGAGGATTATGATGGAGGAGGATGATGGGGAGGATGATGATGGAGGAGGATGATGGAGGATGATGATGGAGGAGGACGATGAAGTGTGATGATGTTGGAGGATGACGAAGGCGGACGATTGTGGAGGATGATGATGGAGGAGGACGTTGCATGATGACAACGGAGGACGATGACAGCAGATGATAACGGGGGTACCCAGCTCCCGTCACCCCAGTGCTGAGCATCCCCCCGTCTCCCTCAGAGCGACGTCGGGGGGGACAAGGTGCTGCAGAAGAAGTGGACCACGTTCCTCAAGGCGCAGCTGCTCTGCTCCCAACCCGGCCACTTCCCCTTCAACGTCATCCATCACGCCTTCGCCCTGCCTCGCCCTGGCGGCGCCGACATCTACGCCGTCTTCACCTCGCAGTGGTGGGTGCCGGCACCCATGGGTGCTGCTGTGGGTGCCAGGGCGCGCCCCCCATTGGGCTCCATCCTGTCCCCGCAGGCAGGCGGGCAGGGAGGGCAGCGCCGCCGTCTGCGCCTACAGCCACGAGGCGCTGCAGGAGGTCTTCGAGGGCAAGTACAAGGAGCTGAACAAGGAGAGCTCCCGCTGGACCGTCTACGGCGGCCCCGACGTGAGCCCCCGGCCCGGCAGCGTGAGTGGGGCAAAGCCCCGTCCCTGGGGATGCTGCTGCTCCCTATGGGAAGGGTTTGGAGGGAATGGGAAGGATGGGAAAAGGGGGGGGGGGAAGGTCCCATCGCACTCAGTGATGCTCTGCCCCCTCTCTCCCCACCCCGCAGTGCTCCATGGGTCCCTCCTCTGACAAAGCCCTCACCTTCATGAAGGACCATTTCCTGATGGACGGGACGGTGGCCCCCAGCCGGGGCCGGCCGCTGCTGGTGAGGACGGACGTCACCTACACCCGCATCGCGGTGGACGAGACCCGCGGCGCCTCGGGGACCAGCTACCGCCTCCTGTTCCTGGCCACCGGTGGGGTGATGGGGGGGGAGACACCAGCACAACCCTCCCCTTGGTGCCCCCAAACCACCCCCCCCCCCCCGGTGATGCCCCTTTGTGCCCCACAGCGGACGGGTTCCTGCACAAGGCCGTGGAGCTGCCCGGAGCTCCGCACATCGTGGAGAGCATCCAGCTCTTGGGAACGCCGGAGCCGGTGAAGAACCTGCTGTTGGCACCGGGGAAGGTACCAGGGGATGGGGATGCTGCAAGAACCAGCCCCGAAAGCCGGCACGGCCTCAATCCTGCTCCTCTCCCTCCATAGGGCATCCTCTACGTGGGTTACTCCGGTGGAGTCCTCCAGGTGCCCGTGGCCAACTGCAGCCTGCACCGGAGCTGTGCCGAGTGCGTGCTGGCGCGGGACCCCTATTGCGGCTGGAACGGGGCTCAGGGCTCCTGCCAGCCCATCCGCAGCGCCCAGGACACGTGAGCCGGGATGAGGGAGGGGGGAAAGGGGATGTGGAGCGGGAGCAGGGGTGGTGGAAGGGGATCCTGCTCCTCTGGGGGGACCCCCTCACCCCCTGCATCCAACACAAGGGCGATGGGGAGCTGATGGAGCAGCGCTGGGTCAGCTCCTTGAGGGGGAGACCTGAGAGCAGCTCCAGTGCCTAAAGGGGCTCCAGGAACCCTGGAGAGGGGCTTGGGATGCAGGGATGCAGGGACAGGCCAAGGGGAATGGCTTTAACCTGCCAGAGGGGGGATGGAGATGGGATCTTAGGCAGAAGCTCTTCCCTGGGAGGGTGCTGGGACACTGGGATGGGTTGGATGGAGAAGGTTTGGATGCCCCATCCCTGGCAGTGTCCAAGCCCAGGGCTTGGAGCACCCAGCCCTAGTGGAAGGTTCCCCTGCCCGTGGACCCGGATGAGCTTTAAGCTCCCTTCATCCCACCCCACCCCACGAGCCTGCGATTCCCAGGGGCTGACTCCACTCTCCCACCACAGGAGCCATTGGCTGCAGGACATCGAAGCCGGGAACCCGGCCCCTTTGTGCCACCGCGGCCGGAGCGTGGCCATGCCCCGCGCATGGGGAGCACCCGAGACCCCCTCTGCAGAGAGTTGAGTGTGGGCACCCTGCGGGATGATGCTGGAGGGGGGGGGGGGATGCAGGGGATGCGGCCCCCATCACCCCACTGTCCCCCTTTTGCATCCCCCCCCCAGGGCTCAGCCCTCCTCTCAACGCCGTGGTCCGCTTGCCCTGTCCGCATCCCTCGGCGCTGGCCACGTACCACTGGGAGCATCCCGACGGTGCCCGCGGGGCCACGGCGCTGCTGCCCGGCCACACGCTCGTTGTCATCATGCAGAGGGGCACGGCGGGGACCTACAAGTGCCAGGCCAGCGAGAACGGGTACACGTGGACCGTGGCTCATTACCAACTGCGGGATCCCGGTGGGGATGCTCCGGTCCCGGATGGGCTGGCTGAGAGCGGGCTGCCCCGGGGCTCCGAGCCTGCTCCTCCCCGCTTGTATTGGCCCGAGTTCGTCACCGTCACCGTGCTGCTGGTGGTGACCCTGGCCGCGGCCGCTTGCTTGGCTCTCGTTGCCTACCACGATCAGCTCAAAGCCAAGAGCAAGGTGCGGGGGTGCAGCGCGCCCCAAACCCCCCCAAGGCAGCGAGGGGAGAAGGTGCCTCTCAATGGGGGCACCGCGGAGCGCCCGGCACCCGGAGGTACCACGGAGGAGGAGGAGGAGGAGGAGGAGGAGGAGGAAGGCTCCCACCCGTGCTGCGTGCAGCTCGATGGGGACATCGATGCTGGTAACGACAGGCTCCGTGTCCCCGGCGTGACGGTGCCGTCGCAATGAGAGGTTTTGGGGTGAATGTGAAGGGTTTGGGGTTAACACACCCGAGGGGAAGTTTTGGGGTGGGGGGGGGGGGGGGGGGGGGGGGGGCACAGGGATGGGGATGGGGACGGTGCCTTCAGTGCCCCCCCCCCCCCCATGGAATAAGTGGCCCCATGTGCAACCCTGGGTGCTGAGCAATGGGGTGGGGGGTAGGGGGTGGGATTCCCCATGGCTCTGCCCCATAGCCGCGGTGGGGTGATGGAGCCCCCCCCCCCCCTCGAGCCGCTCTTTTGGAAGATGTAAATTTCCCTTTTCTTTGTATATTTGATGTTTTGTATTAAACACGAAAAGGCCATCTTTACTAAGGGCGGAAGTACCCTTTCCGCCGCTCTCTTCCGGCGTTGCTTCAGCCCGTTTCCAAGATGGCTCCGCCTCCCGGGCGCTGATTGGTCGAGCGGCTCCGCGCCGGCGCACTTCATTACCGGCCGGTGTCCGTCGGGCCGCCATGGGGCGGGGGGAGCCGCGGGCCCGGGCGGCGGAGCGGGCGCGGGGTCGGTGGGGACCGAACCGGGGTTGGGTTTGGGGGGGTTGCTACCGGATGGACCCCGGTGACGGGGGGATGGGGGGGGCACACACGGGCCATGGCAGCGCCGCGGAACCGGAGCGCTGAGGCCTTGAGCGGGGCCGGGGCCTGAGGCCTCCCGGTTGGGGTGAGGCCTCTCCGCGTCGCTTCCATAGGGATGGAGGCCGGGAGCCGCGTCCGTGCCGGGCTGAGGGCGGTGGGAAGGGAGCTTCTGCCCGGCCCCCGGGGCTTCCAATGGGAGCCGGTTGTAAGGGACTGCGGCTTCCCCCCATTGAGAGCATCTCCATAGGCAACGGGGTGGGAATGGGGGCTTGGGAAGGCGCTGGGATGCTGCCCGACGGCATTGGTATGCCGGGCAGGAGAGCTCCTTGGCCGGGGCTGCACAAAGAGTCTGTTTGTGCGGCCCAAAGCGTCGGGGTTGGCTACAGCGGAAGCAAAACCCGTTTGGAAAGGGGAAAAGGGGGGTGAATGGGGGCTGAGGTTGAAGCTGGGTCCTGTAGAGCAATGGGAACGCAGCAGCGGTTCCCTCCCCCAAAGTACTTGAAGGTACCAGTGGGAGAAGGGGATGGGTAAGGGGAGGGGGTATGGACTTTAAGCTCCTTTTAATCCAAATCAGCTTTTTTAGCTCCTTTTCATTTTGCTATGGAAAGGATGTTTTGGGGGGTTTCCTGTTGGGTCGATGCTTTGGGATGCTTTTCCCTCTTGGCTTGGCCCCTGCGAGGAGCTGGGCTCATCCCAAACCTGCTTCAGGCACCCAACGAGTGCAGCGGTTGGGGGTGACGGGGAGAGCAGTGGGGCAAGGAGGGCTCTGCTGGGGGAGGCTCTTCCCGGTGCTCCGAACGCTACCAAAGCCATGGAGAAGGCGGTTTTGGGGTGGGGATGGGGTGGGTTCTATCCCTGGTTGCCATCGGCTTCCAGACTGGGAAGATCCTTATGGAAATGGGAAAATGGGTGTGATTTGTGCAGGGCATGTGGGGAACGCAATGGGGAAAACTTGTGGTTTCCTTCCTGGTGCAGAGCCTGGCACTGCCGAGGGCCATCCTGGCATCTAAGGAACCCGGGATGAGTGGGGAGGAGCTGCTTTGGGTGAGCGCTTGGATTCCTGGCTGCTTGCTCAAAGGTGATGCTTCCCATGGGAGCAATGCTCTCCCTCCATCCCCATCCCCGCCGTTCCCCTTGCAGCCCCTTTGGGTGCTGGAGGTGCCTGAAAGCGCTTCCTCCCCTCCTTCCAGATGCATCCCCTTGGCGCTGAGCCCCTCTGAGGTGGGTCCGGCCGGGCGCAGCCCTCCCGAGGAGCCATGGAGGACAAACGCAACATCCCCATCATCGAGTGGGAGCACTTGGACAAGCGCAAGTTCTACGTCTTCGGGATCTGCATGACCATGATGATCCGGGTGAGCGTTTACCCCTTCACCCTCATCCGCACCCGCTTGCAGGTCCAGAAGGGCAAGAGCTTGTACAAGGGCACCTTCGACGCCTTTGGCAAGATCCTGCGGACGGAAGGCACGGCCGGGCTCTACCGGGGCTTCTTGGTCAACACCTTCACCCTCATCTCGGGCCAGTGCTACGTGACCACCTACGAGCTCACCCGCAAGTACGTGTCCCGCTACACCAGCAACAACGCCGTCAAGTCCCTGGTGGCGGGGGGGTCGGCCTCCCTGGTGGCCCAGAGCATCACGGTCCCCATCGACGTCGTCTCCCAGCACCTCATGATGCAGAGGAGAGGCGAGAGCATGGGCAGGTTCAGGGTGCGCCAGCAGGACGGCAAAGGCCTCTTGGTCTTCGGCCAAACCAAGGACATCATTGGACAGATCTTCAAGGCTGATGGCTTCAGGGGTTTCTACAGGGGCTACGTGGCCTCGCTGCTCACCTACATCCCCAACAGTGCCGTCTGGTGGCCCTTCTACCACTTCTATGCTGGTGAGTGAAAGGAGGCTCGCCCCACAGGGCCCTCGTGTTGGGGCTGGGGGCCTGGCGTGGTTGGCTTTGTCTATTGGATTTGGAGGGGTGGGGGGAAGCCTTGGAGGGCTGTTGGCTTTAACCTTAACTTCCATTGCTGCCAAGTGCTTGCTTTCTGCATGGAAGGCTGGTTTCATGCATGCCAATGGGCTTGGAAGCCACTGTGCCAGTGCAATTCCAGCCAGAAAAGCCCTCTTAGAGCCACAAATCCTATAGCAAAAGCCCAGGGGTGAAGGGCAAATCCTGCATGGTTCTGTGTGCAGATGGCGCTGCGCTTCCTGTGGCTGTAAAAGGAGCTTGGTGCCTCTGAGCTTCCCAAAGGAGCCAGGGCTTTGGGACAGCTTGAATGGGAGATGGGAATCCCACCCATTGGGATGAGCTGGATGTGTTCCTTAGGGATCCCCCAGCAGGATCCCATGGAGATACCAAGGTGCTCCCTGGATCCGGGCGCACCCATTGCTGAGTCTAAAAGCTTTAAAGGAGCAGGGGGTGGGGGGAGAGTGTTTTGCTGCTCTGGTATGGGGCCACGCAAGCTCCTTGTGCCCTGGTTGACAGCAGGGCTGGGGTTTGAGCCCATTGCTCCCTGCCCTTGGCTGGCCTGGTGGAGAAAGCATCCCTGGGGGTGAATGAGGGTTAGGGTTAGGTTAGGTTTAGGGTTTGGGTTAGGTTAGGGTTAGGGTTTGGTGTTGGGTTAGGTTAGGTTTAGGTTATGGTTAGGTTAGGGTTTGGGTTAGGTTATGGTTAGGGTTTGGTGTTGGGTTAGGTTAGGTTTAGGTTATGGTTAGGTTAGGGTTAGTTTTAGGGTTTGGTGTAGGGTTTGGTGTAGGGTTATTTTTGGTTTAGGTTAGGGTTAGGTTTAGGGTTATGTTTAGGGTTTGATGTAGGTTTAGGTTTGGTTTAGGTACGTTTTAGGTTTAGGGTTAGGTTTAGGGTTTGGTGTCGGGTTAGGTTTGGTTTAGGTACGGGTTAGGTTTAGGGTTAGGTTTAGGGTTTGGTGTCGGTTTAGGTTAGGGGTAGGTTAGGTTTCGGTTAGGTTTAGGTTAGGGGTAGGTTTGTGTTAGATTAGGGTTAGTTTTAGGGTTTGGAGTCTTGAGGAGGAGGAGCTGAGGTCCTGAAGCAGCCGCTTGCCCTGACGCTTGGCTCCTTCCCATTCCCAGAGCAACTCTCCAGCCTGACCCCTAAGGACTGTCCCCATCTCCTCCTCCAAGCCATCTCGGGGCCCCTTGCGGCTGCAACGGCTTCAACGCTCACCAACCCCATGGATGTCATCAGGGCTCGGGTTCAGGTGAGAGCTCAGCGCTCACAAGCAGGCTGGCTTGGGGGGTTTGGCTTTAGTGCTTTCAGCTCTGTGCCTCCTCCTCTCTCTGCTTGCAAAGGCTCTTTCGGCCTGGGTAGCCCAAGGCTTCGTTAGCCCTCAGCATCAATGGGGCTGGATTTGGCTCCCTGGGTTCCCCTGCATGAGGTCCCCTTAGAGCATCACTGAAGGGGCTGAAACTGCTCCTTCCAGTGTCAGAGCTGATGGGGGCAGAGGGGAGGAAGCAGGAGGCAGGGTTAAGAAGCCCACTTGCTGCTGCCTCTTTAGGGTTTCTTCCCTTTCCCCCCCACCCTCCCTTTAGGGAGTTCTGGAGCCCACATCAAGGCTGCTGGGGGGGGGGGGGACAGACCTCCAGAGCCCCTCCATTGGAGCGGAACGGCGCTGACGCTGAAGCTGCCTTTGCTGTGGCTTTGCAGGTGGAAGGCAAGAGCTCCATCATCCTGACCTTCAGGCAGCTCCTGGCTGAGGAAGGGCCCTGGGGGCTGACCAAGGGCCTCTCGGCCCGCATCATCTCAGCCACTCCTTCCACCATCGTCATCGTGGTGGGCTACGAGACCCTGAAGAAGCTGAGCCTCCGCCCGGAGCTGGTGGATTCAAGGCACTGGTGAAGAGGAAACCTCCCTTTGCATCCCGATTGGACCATCCCAATGGAAAAGGGGTTGGGGAGAAGCTGCTGCCTCCTCCTTCGCCTCCAAGCTGGTTGCACAGTCCCAAGTGGCAAGCGAATGAGCCAGCGCCATGCATCAGGATGCGACCTTGGTGGTTCATCCAGGAGCACATCCTGGCACCACCTGCGTGCCGGGGAAAGGGGGGGGGGGGGGGGGTTTAGATGGAAACCGGCCCTGGTTGGAGCCAAAAGCCGGGTTCTCCATGGAGTTAATCCCATCCTTGCCAAGCCCCCGAGGAGGGGAGGGCTCCGCGCTCCAGCAGCGCTCTCTCGCGGCTCCGCTGCTCATTGCACTTGTGCCGGGGGAAGGAAGCGACCCGGACCCGCTCCAGCCCTCGTTGGAGGTGCTTTGAGCATCCCCTTTTTGTACGCCCTCGGACCACGCTTCCCTGGCCCTCACCGTCCGGGCAGCCGAGGGCAGGAGTTGAGCTCTTTGGATGCTCGATCTGTGCTTTTCATCTGGTCTTCGTTCATGGTTTTATCTTGGGGAAGGGGGGGGACAGGACTGAGGGGTTGTGCTGTGGCCTTGTTCAACGTGTCAGGAGCACGGTCCTGCTGCCACTTCCCACCTTTTCCTTGGTGGGGGCGGTTGGGAGCTGTTGGGAAGCAGCAGGGGAAGGAAGAAGCCTTGGGCTGGCTTTTGCTCCAGTCCCAACCCGATGGGCACGTTCATATTGAATCGGAAGTAATGGGTCACGAATACTTTGGGCTGTTGAAACCCTGCTCCTCCTGTTGGGGAAGGGCAGGGCTGCCTTTGCACTGCGGTGCTTAAGCCATGCTCCTTTCAACTTGGCATCGAGGGATGAAGCAAGAGGGAAGAGCTGAAGGGGGTTGCTTTGAGTTGCCATGCTGCTCATCCCAGGTAGGTTCACACCGGAGAGAGGGAAGGGATGCGCTTCCCATCCTCTTGCTGCTGGAACTCTGGGTTCTTGCATTGATCCTGCTGCACAGGGGGGGTCCTGTCTTTGCCACCCCAGCAGGGACTGGCTGGAGGTGCTGCCAGCACTGCTGGGAATGAGGGGCCCAGCACCATGGTACCCATGGATGAGGCAGGAAAAGCCTTTTAATGCCCTCTTTGTGTTGTCCCCCCTCCGTGGTGATGCTCTCTGCCAGCTGCTCCTCTCTTGCTTTGCTCTTGGTTCTCTCTGGAAGAGCAGATCCAAGAGGATCCGCAGGGAGCATCCTGGCAGCGCCATTGCCGGTCCCAGACTCTGTGCAATGGGGAGGTGGCAGCAGGGATGCAGGCCCTCGTCACCAGCAACGTTCCTGACTGATAATAAACCTCAGAGACCTTCGTTGTGATGCCCGAGTGTCAAAGCCTGGTGCTTTTCATGCTGTGCCTTCCGAGGGGAATGGCAGCAAGAGAGGAAGCAGGGACACGGAGCTGGAAAGACACCGGGATAAAGCCCATGGATGGAGCTGCGGGGCTCAAACCAAGCCCAAACCCTTTGGAGCCAGGATGGATGCGGCTCCGCTTGGAGATGCCCCTGCTCATAGCAGGGCTTGGCCTGGACGAGCTTTGGGGGTCGCTTGCATCCCAAAGCGCTCCGTGGTTCTGTGACCCCGCTTCCCAAACGGGCCGGGTTCTGCTCGGCTCCTACGAGCGCTGTCGCGACAGCAGAGGGCGGCTTTGCCTCGCTTCCTTCATCCCCCTTGGGATGTGTCGGGGTTGAGCGTTCGGCTTCATCCGTGATGGAAAACACTTGGGGATGGCGGGGGGGGGCGCTCAGGAGCGTTTATTCCAGCTCCAAGGCCGTTGGAGCGTTAAAACCGGGGGGGTTTTGGGGCGCATCCGCGTTTTTGACCGTTTTAAGCCGTTTCCCAACGTCCCGGAGCTGAGCTGGGTCCTGCGGCCAGGCCACGCCCCCGTCCCCATCAAGCCACGCCCCCGTCCCGTTCAGGCCACGCCTCCTCCTCAGCCCGCTCTTCGAGTGGGCGGGCTTTCCCCGGCTCAGCCACCAATGGCAGCGGCGCGGCGCTGAGGCGGCAGCCAATGGGGAGGAAGCGCGGGCGGCCGGTTGTGGAGAGCCAAGATGGCGGACGGGAGGAGCGGCGGCGATGGCGGCGGTAGCGGAGGCGATAGCGGAGGGGATGGCGGCGGTAGCGGAGGCGATAGCCGAGGGGATGGCGGCGCTTCCCCGGGGCCAGGCCGCGCGGAGCTCTTCAGCACCGTGGTGGACGCCTTCCTCGAGAAGCTGCTGGCGGCCGGGAGGTGAGGGGGGGGGGGGAACCGGGGCTGAGGCGGGGACCGGGGCTCTGCATGGAGGCCCCCTCAGTGCCCGGCCCCGTTCCCGTCCGTTCGTGTCCCCCCCCCCCCCCTTCTCCTCCGGTTGCAGCTACCAGCGCTTCGCCAGCTGCTACCGCGGCTTCTCCAAGCTCCAACCGGAGCTGGCCAAGAGCATCCACAACCAGTTCGTGGTCCAGCTCCGGGCCTCCATCAGGGTGAGGGGGAACGGGCACGGGGTGAGGGGGGGGTTGTGTCCGGGCCGGTCCACGGGGCCTGGCGTTAACCCCCGGGGCCGGGGTTGGGATCGGGATCCCCGTTTGCAGGCGGAGATCCAGGAGGTGATGGAGGAAGGGAACCTGAAGGCGGTCCTCGACTCCCTCGATAAGATCGTGGAGGACGGAAAGAGCCAGGAGGAGCCTGCGTGGTACGGCCCGGCCCGAGGGGAAGGGGGGCTAGGGGAGCCCGTGCGTGCTGCCCTATGGTGCTGCCCTTGTGCCCCACTATAGGAGCGTGTGTGCCCCTATAGGAGCCTATGTTCCTCTCTAGGAGTTTGTGCCCCACTATAGCAGCCCGTGCTGCCCTATGGGAGCCCATGCTGCCCTATAGGGGCCCGTGCTGCCCTATAGGAGCCCGTGCTGCCCTATGGGAGCCCGTGCTGCCCTATAGGAGCTTATGCCCTATAGGAGCCCGTGCTGCCCTATAGGAGCTTGTGCCCCACTATAGGAGCCTGTGTGCCCCTATAGGAGCCTATGTTCCTCTCTTGGGCTTGTGCCCATTGCTGGCAGGGACCCCAGCCCCCATAGGGCCCGTGCTGCCCAGCTCCTGCTGCCCTCACTGCTCCTGCCCGTGCTGCCCTATGGGAGCTTGTGCTGCCCAGCAGTGGAGAACGTGCTGCCCTATAGGAGCTTATGCCATGGAGGTGCTATAGGAGCTGTGCTATAGGAGCTTGTGCTCCCCTTTGGAGCCTTCCCATGCCAGGGCCTTGCTCTCTGCCCCCTCTGCATCCCCCTTTATCCACATCCCCCTTTATTCACTCTGCATCCCCCTTTATCCCCATCCCCCTTTATTCACTCTGCATCCCCCTTTATCCACATCCCCATTTATTCACTCTGCATCCCCCTTTATCCACATCCCCCTTTATTCACTCTGCATCCCCCTTTATCCCCCTCCCCCTTTATTCACTCTGCATCCCCCTTTATCCACATCCCCATTTATTCACTCTGCATCCCCCTTTATCCACTCCAATTCCCCTTTATCCACATCCCCCTTTATCCCCATCCCCCTTTATCCACTTTGCATCCCCCTTTACCCACTGCCACCCCCCTTTGCCCTCCCCCCCCTTTACCCTCCCCCCGTTTGCCCTCCCTGCCCTTTACCCCCCCTTTACCCTCCTCCCCCTTTACCCTCCCCCCTTTGCCCTCCCCCCTTTTGCCCCCCCCTTTGCCCTCCCCCCCTTTACCCCCCCTTTACCCTCCCCTCCTTTACTCTCTCCCCCTTTACCCTCCCCCTCTTTGCCCTCCCTGCCCTTTACCCCCCCTTTACCCTCCCGCCCTTTGACCTGCCCCCCTTTACCCTCCCCCCCCTTTACCCCCCCTTTACCCTCCCCCCCTTTGCCCTCCCCCACCTTTACCCTCCCCCCCTTTACGCCCCCCTTTACCCTCCCCCCCTTTGCCCTTCCCCCCCGTTTACCCTCCCCCCCTTTACGCCCCCCTTTACCCTCCCCCCCTTTGCCCTCCCCCACCTTTACCCCCCCTTTATGCCCCCCTTTACCCTCCCCCCCCTTTGCCCTCCCCCCTTTACCCTCCCCCCCCTTTACCCTCTCCCCCTTTTGCCCCCTCCTTTACCCTCCCCCGCTTTACCCTTCCCCCCCTTTACCCCCCCTTTACCCTCCCCCCTTTCCCCTCCCCCCCTTTCCCCCCCCTTCCCCCCCCTTTCCCCCCCGCAGGCGCCCCACTGGGGTCCCTGAGGACGACTCCCGCAGCGCCCTGGTCCCGTCCCTCCTCCAGCACCGCTCCCGCCTGCTCCGCGCCCTCCGCTCGCAGCAGGAGGGGAACAGGAGCGCGGCCGCGGCCGTGCTGCAGGGAAGGGGCCGCATCCGGGACCTGCAGCAGCGGCTCCAGGCCCACAGCCGGGGCTGGCAGGTAACGGAGAGCCCCGGGAGGGGAGGGGGGGGAGAGGCAGCTCCGGCCCCCGCATGGGGCTCCCTGGGAGCCTGACTCCTCCTTCCCCTCTCCCAGGCGCTCAATGAAGAGCAGCAAGAGCTGGTCCTGAGCCTGCAGGAGCCGCGGTGAGGCCACGGGGATGCTCTGGAGCTCGGGCCCATCCCGGAGGGATCGGAGCCAAGGAATCACCCGGGAGAGCCTTTGGGAACCGGAGGGGGGGGGGGCAGTTTCCTGCTCTGGGCCCTGCAGGGAGGTGAAGCCCGGGGGTTGTGGGGCGGGGGGAAGCGTGGTTCTGGCTCCTTACACATGAACTGAGGCCTCTGATGGGGAGCCAGGAGCTGGAACCCCCGGAATGGTGTTTGGAATAAAGCTCCCATGGGATGCTCCCCCCCCTCCCCATCTCCACCGTGTTGCAGTGTCCATGCCGTGTCCAGGACCCTGCTTGACGTGGGCACCGTTCCCTGCTCTGGCACGGATGCTTCCCCCCAGCGGGAGCCGCCGTTCCCTCGGGATGCGCTCCCGCTGCCGCCGCTTGGCTCCCGTGCTCTGTACTTAAGGGCTTTGGTGGAGCCGGGCTCTGCTCCAGCCCCTTCCCTCCTCCATTGGGATCCATTGGAGGTGCCCTGAGCGCCCCGGGCTCCCACGGAGAGCAGGATGGATGCGGAGAGCTCCGGCCCCGCTCCATCCCCTCCCTGCGGGCTCGGCCCGTTCCGGAGGGACCGGGTTCATCCCAAACCACAATTGCTGCTTGGGCTGGGCCCGGATGTGCTGGAAATACCCAGGGCCGGGCTCCTGGGCCCTATAAAGGTGCTGCAGGAGCAGGGCAGCGAGGGCAGATCCGGCACGGAGGCACCATGAGGCTCCTGCTCCTGCTGCCCCTCCTGGCCCTCCTGGCCCTTGGCCTCTGCCGCACAGGTAACGGGGGGGGTAAGGAGCATCCCAGCTCCCTTCCCCTTCTCCTATCCCTGCATCCCACGCCCCTTTCCATGGTTCCTGGAGCCTGCTCCAAGGGCTCCCTTTCCCTTCTCCAGCCTGGCTCCTATGGGAGCTGCTCCCACAGCCCCACATCCCTCTGGTGGGGGGGGGGGGGTCAGGGATGTGATTCCAGAGGGAATGGGGCTGCTCTGACCCCTCTGCTCCATCCCCAGCTCCGGAGGGCTCTGTCAGCACCGACTCCCTGAGCTCCAAAGGTGAGCAGCTGCATGCACCCCTATGGGGATGGGGATGGGAATAGGGAATGGGGATAGAGATAGGGATAGGGATGGTGATAGATGGGGAGAGGGATGGGGATAGATGGGGATGGGGATAGATGGGGATAGGGATGGGGATAGAGATAGGGATGGGGATAGAGATAGGAATGGGATTGGGAGAGGGATGGGGATAGAGATAGAGATAGGGATAGAGATAGGAATAGGGATGGGGAGAGGGATGGGGATAGAGATAGGGATGGGGATGGATGAGGGGGGGTCCCCATCCTGCCCCCCCCCCAGCCCTGCTCTGTCCCCGCAGCCTTTGTGTCCAAACGCGCCAGCACCGAGATGCGGAGGCACAAGAGGAATTACGCCTATGACAGGTACCGGGGGGGGTCCCCACTGCATCCACCCCTATGGCTGGGGAGGGGGGGGTTCCCTGCTGCAGGTTCCCCCCCATAACCTCCCCCTTGTGCCCCCAGCAGTGCCTATGGGGCCGTGCGGGACCCGCTGGAGGCCAAGCGGGAGGTTTGCGAGTTCAACCCCGCCTGCGATGAACTCGCCGACCTCATCGGCTTCCAGGAGGCGTACCGGCGGTACTACGGCCTCGCCTGAGCCCCACAGCGCCCCACAGTGCCCCATAGGGCTCCCAGCACCAGCATTACCTCCCCCCGCCCAACAGCTCCGGTTTCAGCCCGTGTCTGGTAACGGGATGGAAATAAACGCACAAAACGGTGTCGGGAGCGTCTGCCTCATCCATCCCCATGGCTCCATCCCCATTGATCCATCCCCATCAGTTCCATCTTCATTGGCTCCATCCCCATGGCTCCATCCCCACTGATCCATCCCCATCAGCTCCATCCCCGCTGATCCATCCCCATGGCTCCATCCCCATGGCTCCATCCCCATTGATCCATCCCCATCAGTTCCATCTTCATTGGCTCCATCCCCATGGCTCCATCCCCACTGATCCATCCCCATCAGCTCCATCCCCATGGCTCCATCCCCATGGCTCCATCCCCATTGATCCATCCCCATCAGTTCCATCTTCATTGGCTCCATCCCCATGGCTCCATCCCCACTGATCCATCCCCATCAGCTCCATCCCCGCTGATCCATCCCCATGGCTCCATCCCCATTGATCCATCCCCATCAGTTCCATCTTCATTGGCTCCATCCCCATGGCTCCATCCCCATCAGTTCCATCCCCGCTGATCCATCCCCATTGATCTATCCCCATGGCCCCATCCCCATTGATCCATCCCCATCAGCTCCATCTTCATTGGCTCCATCCCCACTGATCCATCCCCATTGATCCATCCCCACTGATCCATCCCCATGGCTCTATCTCAATGGCTCCGTCCCCAGTGATTCATCCCCACTGGCTCCATCCCTATGGTTCCATCCCCAGTGATCTATACCCATGGCTCCATCCCCATGATTCCATCCCCCCATCCCTCATCCATCCCTCCATCCATTATCCATCCCTCTGTATCCATCCCTCCATCCATTATCCATCCCTCTGTATCCATCCCTCCATCCATCCATCCATCCCTCTGTATCCATCCCTCCATCCATCCATCCCTCCCAGCCCCACAGGAGCACAGGACAGGGGCTACAAACATCCTGGCCTTTATTAAGCTACCCAAGGTCGGGGGGGGGGGCACAGCCAACCCCTGCTCTGAGAGCCCCCGCGCTCCCCTTTGCCCTGTGCACAGATCCTGCGCTGGGCTCAGCACCCTTGGGCTCCAAGCCAGCCCCAGGGTGCTCAAGGAGGAACCAAGCCCAGTGCAAGGCACCCCCAGACAAGGCTGGGAGAAGGGTGAGGTGCTCGGCCCCTAAGTCCAACCAGCACCAAAGGGGGAGCGAGGCCTCAGCACCCCCTAAGCTGTGCCCTGAACCCTCCCCAGGACCCATTGTGGTGCTTTGCAAGCCAAGAAGCACAAACCCCACCTCAGCGCCGCTGCTTTGGGACCCAAAGGATGCGGCTCCCTTTGTGCATCCCCATCCCCGCAGTGTGGTGGTGGTTGTGGGGGGGGAAAAGCGCTGGACCAGCCCCACAACCAAAAGCAAGTGGAGCTCCGGAGCCCAGCTTGGACCTCCAAGAGGAGAAACCAGGGGCCGCATCCTGCTCTTTAGTGCTGGGTCCTTGGCTTAGCCTAAGGAAAGCACCATGAGGCTCAGGAGGAGCGAAACCCTGGTTCGAGGTCCCCCCCCCTCCCCTTAAGGGATGGAGCTTGCAGGTTCCTGCTGTGCTACAAGGCTGCATGCGGCGAAAGGGATTGGGAATGAAGGAATCCGCTGGGATTTGTGCTGGTTTGGGGGCTTTACCTGATCCCCAGGAACAGCCTGGTCCATGCTGGGAAGTCTCCAGGGTCACTCGGGGCCTTAGGGCCCCCCCTTTTTATGTAGCAGCTTCTGGCCTGGGCCCATGGGAGGAGATGGAGAAGAGGGAGTGGTTTGGTACTTGCATAGCTGCTGAGTCCATGGGGATGGAGGAGGCATCTTCTGGAGCATCTCCTTTGGGAGCATCATCTCCTTCCAGAGCATCTCCTTCTGGAGCATCTCCTTTGGGAGCATCATCTCCTTCCAGAGCATCTCCTTCTGGAGCATCTCCTTTGGGAGCATCTCCTTCCGGAGCATCTCCTTTGGGAGCATCTCCTTCTGGAGCATCATCTCCTTCTGGAGCATCATCTCCTTCCAGAGCATCTCCTTCTGGAGCATCTCCTTTGGGAGCATCATCTCCTTCCAGAGCATCTCCTTCTGGAGCATCTCCTTTGGGAGCATCATCTCCTTCTGGAGCATCATCTCCTTCTGGAGCATCATCTCCTTCCAGAGCATCTCCTTCTGGAGCATCTCCTTTGGGAGCATCATCTCCTTCTGGAGCATCATCTCCTTCTGGAGCATCATCTCCTTCCAGAGCATCTCCTTCTGGAGCATCTCCTTTGGGAGCATCTCCTTCTGGAGCATCATCTCCTTCTGGAGCATCATCTCCTTCCAGAGCATCATCTCCTTCCGGAGCATCTCCTTCAGGAGCATCATCTCCTTTGGGAGCATCTCCTTTGGGAGCATCTCCTGGAGCATCATCTCCTTTGGGAGCATCTCCTTTGGGAGCATCTCCTGGAGCATCTCCTTTCAGAGCATCATCTCTTCTGGAGCATCATCTCCTTCTGGAGCGTCTCCTTCGGGAGCATCTCCTTCGGGAGCATCATCTCCTTTGGGAGCATCCCCTTCTGGAGCATCATCTCCTTCCGAAGCACACTGATCCAGATGAGCTGTAGGGAGGCCAATGGGAACAACCCATTCCTTCATCCCCAAGCCCGGTGGTGGGGCAGGAGGGGAGAGCCGGGCTGCCCGCGCCGCCATCCGGATGGAGGTCTCCAAGGTCCCTTCCCACAGGGAATGAGCTCTTCCAGCATCCATCCCACGGCAGCACCGAGCCCTTCCCTTGGGGATGCTGGAAGCACCAAAGGGGTCGTGTCTGCCTCTGCCTGCCCCGGAGGGATGCAAGGAGAGGGGTGGGGGGGGGACGGGACACCCCAGTTCTGCCCCCTCTTTCTAGCAGCAGGGAACGGCTTCGGGCTCCTTCCTCCTCCACAAACCCCTGGTGGCAAGGGGAAAAACCCCATGGAAAACGGGCGAAGAGAGGCTGCGTCGGGCTCCTTGGGAGACAAATCCCACCGGGATCTTCCCCCCGCCGGCGGCTCCGCTGCAATTCCCCAGCGCTGGAAGCAAACAGCTGGGAAAGGGGGAAGCAGGAGCGGAGTCTTCCTCCCCTCTGGCCAGGATGCGCTCCCTTTCCTTGCAGGAAGCATCCCTTTGCACTGAGCCCGCGGGGAGGCTGGGGGGGGACACTGGGAAAGGGTAATAAATACACTGCTTCCAAGCCAACAAGCTGTTCCAGAGCATCATCCTTGCCTTTGCTCTCTGCCGTGGGAAGAGGAGCCAGATCCCAAAGGAATTCCGAGGGGGGGCTGCTCCTTTAAGCTCGTTTCTACATTGGCAAAGAAACCCCCTAAGGATTAAAAGGGGAAAAGCCCTTGAAAACGAAGGGATCCACAGGAGGAGGGAGGAAAGGGAAAGGAAAAAGGGAAAGGAAAAAGGAAAAGAGAAAAGGAAAAGGAAAAGGAAAAAGGAAAAGGAAAAAGGAAAAGGAAAAAGGAAAAGGAAAAAGGAAAAGGAAAAAGGAAAAGGAAAAAGGAAAAGGAAAAAGGAAAAGGAAAAGGAAAAAGGAAAAAGGAAAAGGAAAAAGGAAAAGGAAAAAGGAAAAAGGAAAAAGGAAAAGGAAAAAGGAAAAGGAAAAAGGAAAAGGAAAAGGAAAAAGGGAAAAAGAAAAAGGGAAAAGGAAAAAGGAAAAGGAAAAAGGAAAAGGAAAAAGGAAAAGGAAAAAGGAAAAGGAAAAAGGAAAAGGAAAAAGGAAAAGGAAAAAGGAAAAGGAAAAAGGAAAAGGAAAAAGGAAAAGGAAAAAGGAAAAGGAAAAAGGAAAAGGAAAAAGGAAAAGGAAAAAGGAAAAGGAAAAAAAAAGGAAAAGGAAAAGGAAAAGGAAAAAAAAAAAAAAAAAAAGGAAAAGGAAAAAGGAAAAGGAAAAAGGAAAAGGAAAAGGAAAAAGGAAAAAAAGGAAAAGAAGGGAAAGGAAAGGACTTTCTGCTTCCCTGGCCCCAAGGGCTCCACCACTCTCAGCATCCCCTTTCCCCAAGCTGCTTCGGGGGCTTGGAGCTCCAGTCCAGGCTTGAGGAGCTTAAGGATTTTCTAGAGGTTCCTGATGGAGAGATCCCAGAGGGAACACTCAGCTCCAGCAGAGCTCGAGCAGGATTGGTGCCCGTTGAGCCCCTCCGCTCCCAGTGTTCGGTGCCATGTGAGAGCTGAGCACCCCAGGACCCTCCCTAGGGAACGGCCTCAGCACCACCTCAAGCAAAGCTGCAGGATGGCTCCCAAAAGATGAGGTGTGGGGGGGGTGTGGGGTGTGGGGGGGGGATGTGGGGTGTGTTCAAGGCCTGCCCAGCTCTGCCCCATCCCTGCCCATTGGGAAGCAGGGCAGAGCTCTCCTTGGCTCTCGTTCGGAGCCGCCTGCCTGGAGGCCGGAGCCCCCCCATTGGCTTTGGGGGCTGCCTTTGGGGGAGAGGTTTGGTTGATGGTGCTGATGCTGCCACTGCTGCCGCCGCCGCCGCTGCTGCTGCTTCGGGTCCAAGCCTGGAGGTCGGGAGCCTTGGTTCAGACGCTGCACGTTCCAAGGGGGGGGGCACAGAGAGGTTCACACCAGCCCGGGCCCCACGCGGCCTCAGCCCAGCTCCTTCCATTGCTTGTAGAAGTCCAGCACGTTCCTGAGCTCCACGCTGGCGCCGGCGGCCGCCTGGATGGCAGCCTGCAAGCAGGGAGACCCCGTTACCGTGGCAACGGATGCACACAGACCCTGTTACCATGGCAACGGATGCACACAGACCTCGTTACCATGGCAACGGATGCACACAGACCCTGTTACCGTGGCAACGGATGCACAGAGACCCTGTTACCGTGGCAACGGATGCACACAGACCCTGTTACCGTGGCAACGGATGCACAGAGACCCTGTTACCGTGGCAACGGATGCACACAGACCCTGTTACCGTGGCAACGGATGCACAGAGACCCCGTTACCATGGCAACGGATGCACACAGACCTCGTTACCATGGCAACGGATGCACACAGACCTCGTTACCATGGCAACTGATACACAGAGACCCCGTTACCATGGCAACAGACACACACAGAGACCCCGATACCATGGCAACGGATGCACAGAGACCCCGTTACCATGGCAACAGACACACACAGAGACCCCGATACCATGGCAACGGATGCACAGAGACCCCGTTACCATGGCAATGGATACACACAGAGACCCCGATACCATGGCAACGGATGCACAGAGACCCCGTTACCATGGCAATGGATACACACAGAGACCCCGATACCATGGCAACGGATGCACAGAGACCCCGTTACCATGGCAATGGATACACACAGAGACCCCGATACCATGGCAACGGATGCACAGAGACCCCGTTACCATGGCAATGGATACACACAGACACACAGAGACCCCATTACCATGGTAAAAGATTCACAGAGACCCCATTACCATGGCAACAGATGCAAACACAGACCACGTTACCATGGCAATGGATGCAGAGACCCCCATTACCATGGCAACTGATGCAGAGACCCTGATACCATGGCAACGGATGCACACACACAGAGACCCCATTACCATGGCAACAGAAGCACACAGATGCCATCACCATGGCAAGGGATGCACACACAGACCCCGTTACCATGGCAAGGGATGCACACACAAACCCCGTTACCGTGGCAACAGATGCACACACATACCCCATTATCATGGCAACAGATGCACACACATACACACACACACACATACACACACAGACCCCATTACCACGGCAAGGGATGCACACACAGACCCCGTTACTATGGCAATGGATGCAGGGGCAGCACGAGGGGAATGGCTTTATCCTGCCCTAAGGGAGATGGGATCTGAGGCAGTTCTGCCCTGCGAGGGGGCTGGGATGGGTTGAATGGAGATGGTTTGGATGTCCCATCCCATCCCCAAGCTGATTGAGTGGAAAGGGTTGGAGTCGAAGGAGCTTTAAGCTCCCCCCATCCCATCCCATCCAATCCCATCCCATCCCATCCCATCCCATCCCATCCCATCCCAATCCATGACTCCAGGACTCTGCTCTTGCCCTGTCCATTCAGCCCTTCCCAACGTGTTGATCCTGGCTCCAAGGCTTGATCCATGACAAACCCCAAGGCGGAAGAACGGAACCTGCAGCTCGGACCCTGACCCCCCCAAAAGCAGTGAACCCCACGGACCTGCATGGGGGCTGAGAACACGCTGGGGTCCTCCAGCTGGAAGCCTGTGATGATGGTGACCATTCCCGTGCCATCGTCCTCCCCATTCCCTTGGGATACCGTCAGCTGCTTGCAGCTATCCAGGATCTTATAGAGGTTCCTGATGGAGAGATCCCAGAGGGAACACTCAGCTCCAGAGGGCCTCGAGCAGGATTGGTGCCTGTCGAGGGCTCTTCGAAGCCCCTCAGCACCGAGCGTTTGGTGCCAGGTGAGAGATGAGCACCCCAGGACCTTCCCTCAGCACCACCTCAAGCAAAGCCACAGGATGGCTCCCAAAGAGCCTCTTTCCCGCTGGGAATCATGCTCTTACCAGGCATCTAAATCCTGCCTCTTCAGCTTGTGCCTCTCCAAGCTCTTCCCAGCATCCTTCTGGCAACGAATGTACCTGAGGGGAGAGGAGGGGTCCTGAGCTCCCGTGGTCGTGAGCATCACCCACACCCCAAGAACCAAACCTGCTCCTTTCCCACCTTGGCCCTCCCAGCCCAAATCCCCCCCCCCCCCGCCCCATTCCAAAAGCAAGCTTTTCCCATTCCATACCTGTTTCCCTTTTTAAACTCGGCCTCCAGGTAGCGGATGCTGTCCCGAGCTCCAGCATTCTCCTTCTTCAGGAAGTCCAAGCCATCGATCACTACCAGAAAGCACAGAGAAACCAAAGCCATCTCCCTGCAAAGCCACCCAGATGGGGCTGGGATTCCTCATCCCATGGGAGGCAGAGGGGAGATGCTGAATGGGGCTGCTCCCGTCTTCCAGCTGCTCTCCCGTACATCACGGATCCCATGTGGGAATGGGAGAAGGCCACGGGGAGCACACGGGCCAGGAAAAGGAAGGGAGGATGGGGAGAGACCCCTTTACCTGTGCGAGGGATGATGATGATGAACCTCCCGCTGGTGGCCAAGTGCTTGATGAGAGCCAAGTGCTGGCAAAGGGCTTGGGTATCCGGGACCAGGTAAGGGGACATGGCTGAGTGGGCTTTGGGCTGCTGCAGGCTCCCTTCCAGCTGAGAAACTTCCAGCTGGGAACACACACACACGGACACGATTGCCTTACTTCCCATTCATTGTGAAGGGATTCACCCTTCCCAGCTCCCAGCACCCGGAGGAGAGGTGGAGAAGGGGCCAATGGAGCGGGATGTGTGCACCTCAATAGGGGAAGGAGCTGTGAGAGAGGGGGTGACTGAGATGGTGGCAGGGCTACAGGGCAAGACCTGAGGTTTGGCTTGGAGAAGGGAAGGCTCAGAGCGGCCTCATCCCACTCCTCCAAGGGGGAAAGGGAAGAGGAGGTGCTGAGCTCCCCTCGTTGATGACCAGAGATAGGACATGAGGAAGGCAACACCAGGGAACAAAGGGATGAAGCTGCACCAGGACACTGGGGAAAGCTTCTTTACCCTTGGCCATGGGCCCCAACCCCATCCCTAAAGGAGCGAGGCTGGGAGCAGCCTCCCCTCCTACCTGCAGCCGAAGCTGAGCCATGTCTCTCATGAGCCGGTTCCGGCGCGCCTCCTCGGCAGCCTGCCACCAAAGCAAACGTCCCCATCACCCATCACCCATGAGCCAGCAGGAAACCCACAAGCTCCCACGGGGAAAGGGGCAAAGGGGACAGATTTCAGGAGGAAAACCCCCAGCCCCTTCCCCAGGAGGCACCTTAAAACCCAAGGGCTTTGTGCCAAGCGCAACCGAGGTTGTGGTTAAGCTGAACCCTAACCCCAAACCTTAATGATAACCCCTAACCCACAATGTAAGGCCTAACCCTAAACTACTAATCCTAACCCCTAAACCTCACCCCAAACCCTAAACCGACCCACTAACCTTAACCCTCAACCCTAAGCCCTAACCCTACCTCATATCCCGTAACCCTAACGCCTAAACCTAACCCTAACCAATAACAACTAACTCTAACACTTAAACCAAACCCCTAACGCTAACCCTGAGCCATAACCCTAACCCATAAACCCTAACCCTAACCCCCACCCTAACCCCTAACCCCAAAACTAATCCATAACCCTAACCATAACCCCTAACCCTAACCAGCACCCTAATCCATAACCCATAAACCTAACCCCCAATCCTAAACCCTAACCCCAAACCCTAAACCCTAACCCCCACCCTAACCCATAATCCAGAGCCCCACCCTAACCCCAATCTCTAACCCTAACACCTAACTCCTAACACTAACCCAAAACCATAACCTCTAATCATAACTCATAACCCTAACCCTAACCCCTAACCCCAATCTCTAACCCTAACCCCTAATGCTAACCCCCAACCCTAACCCTAACCCCAATCTCTATCCCTAACCCCTAATGCTAACCCCCAACCCTAACCCCAAACCCCAATCTCTAACCCTAACCCCTAATGCTAACCCCTAACCCTAACCCCTAACATTAACCCCAAACCCCAACACCTAACCCCTAATGCTAACCCCCAACCCTAGCCCCTAACCCATAACCCCCACCCTAACCCTAACCCCTAATGCTAACCCCAAACCCCAACACCTAAACCCAATCTCTAAACCTAACCCCTAATGCTAACCCCCAACCCTAACCCCTAACCCTAACCCCAAACCCCACCCCCTAACCCCAATCTCTAACCCTAACCCCTAATGCTAACCTCCAACCCTAACCACTAACCCTAACCCATAACCCCAAACCCCACCCCCTAACCCCAATCTCTACCCCTAACCCCTAATGCTAACCCCCAACCCTAACCCCTAACCCCCACCCTAACCCTAACCCCAATCTCTAACGCTAACCCCTAACCCTAACCCCAACCCCAACCCCAAACCCCCCCAGCTCACCATGTGGAACTGGGCCTGGGCCTGCTGCAGGATCCCATCCTGCTCTGCCTGAGCGATGCTGATGAAGATGCCGAGCTCGGGGTTGAACTGCAGGATGCTGCCTTGCAGCTGGCTGATGAAGTGCCCGGAGCTCCGGATGCAGCACAGGCGAACCACACACTGCAAAGGGGAGTTATGATGCTCAGGAATGAAGGGGCTCAGCCCCAGGACCCTGCTCAGGATGGAGCCCAGCTCACCTCCTCCACGGGGGTAAAGATGGGCCTGTCCTGCTCGAAGTGAAACCTCTTGTGCGCGCTCCTCAGAGGAGGAAGGTTCCGGAGGGCGACGTCTTCCGGCAGCAGCAAGTGGGTTTGTAGGTCCGGGAGCTCAGCACCACTCAGGATGGCCTGGACTTCATTGCACAGGGCCAGGCCTGGAGTGGAGGGAGGGGAGGAAGAGGCTGCTCTGTGCCATGTGCTCCCACAGACGAGCATCCCCATTGCAACCCTGCTGGCTCAGAGACCGTGGCCACCTTTAGGCTGAGGCATGGGGCACAGCACCAGCATCTGGAGCTTCCAGTGATGGCCAGGGCAAAACCAGCCCCTCGATGGCTAATTCCCAAAGTGGGGGGGTGGCCACAGAAAGGCTCCATGCACAGCAGGGAGGGTTCCAGGGTCTTGTGAGCTGTATAGGATGCCTTAACAGAGCTCAGACCTAACGGCAGTGGTGGTTAAACCAACACCCAGTGGGTGCTGCTTCCCGCTGGGCTCCTGGCAAAGCCCTCCCCATCCACAGCATTCCCTGATGGCTGGGATGTGACATTCCCCCTCCAGTACCTGAGTCCTGCAGGTCTGCAGCAGAAGGCAGGAGGTTCAGGAGCACGGAGAGCCTGTTCCACAGGCTCTGGGAGCTCTGCAGGAGCACAACACCACATGCAGGTTAAGAGGGATGGATCCAGGGATGGATCCAACCCCCTTGGGGCCCCTTTCCCAGGCCTCAGAATGGGATGAAGGAGAAATTCCACTCCCCTTCTTAAGGCAAGATGCAGCTGAGGGGTATTTAACACCCCCCATCCTGTCCAGGCTTGGGACAGCAGCTTTATTGTGCCCTCAGCATCCCAGCCCAGAGGCACAGAGCACCCAGAGCCTTGGGACTGAGCACCCAGCACAGCTTTATGGCGCCCTCAGCATCCCAGCCCAGAGGCACGGAGCACCCAGAGCCTTGGGACTGAGCACCCAACACAGCTTTATGGCGCCCTCAGCATCCCAGCCCAGAGGCACGGAGCACCCAGAGCCTTGGGACTGAGCACCCAGCACAGCTCCCACCTGAGCACACATGAGGATGAGGTCTGTGTTAGTCCTCAGCCAGTCCAGGAAGACCTTGACGGTGAGCAGCAGCCCTTCGTTGCTCATGATCTGCAGCTTCTCCTGAAGGGAACGCTCATTCCTGCAGGATTTGCTGCTCGAGAGGCTCTCCTCGGAGTCAGACCCCTCGTCTGCAAGCCAAAGGGAAAAGCAGGCATGAAACCCCTTCCAGAAGCCAAGCATCATTTACTGCAGGGACCAGAGCCAGTGGGTGCTGCTCAGGTCAACGGGCATCAACCTTGAAGCTGTGCAAGAGGAGATGAGGGGTTCGAAACCCTCCATATCCTGAGGATCCTGCTGGGACTCCGTGATCCTAAAGGCCTTTGCCAAGGGTCCTGGTTGATTCCAGGATCTCCGAGCTCCCAGGAGTGAGCTGAGCACAAGGGAGCAGCATGGAGGGGACTGAGGGCCACGGTTTGCTATCAGCACCCAAGAAACCTTCAGAACCAAGAGGGGGGAACCGGCCCTGATAGAGAGGGAAGATCAAGACCTCGAGAGCTTCATGTCCTTAAGGGCTTCCTGCAGTGCCCAGCACCAGGAGCACTTGGAAGCGGCTCCTTACGGAGATTTCCCATAGGGAAAAAGGAAGCGAATCCCTAAAAGCTGCTGGAATTCTCCTCGGGATGAGCAGAGCTGCTCAGCATCCAGCCTCAGCTGCAGGCCCTTTGCTCAGCGCTCATACCCCTGGGTGCCCATCACCTCTTCAGGAAACACCCAACCCAAGCCCTGCCCTTGTCCCTGGCTCCTCCAAACCTGTCCCCATGGAGAACATGCCCTAGGGAACAGGGCTTGGCTCCCAACCAGCAACCACAACCACATGGGAGGGATGAGGAGGCTGCTCCTTACCTTGCTCGCCCAAGCCGGGCTTCTCCAGCTCTCCATTGACACAAGCCTTGCTTTCCATCCCATCCTTCCGGAGCGGGGGGTCAGGGCTGGGCTTCAGGAGGATGTTGCTGAAGGTGGGAGCCAAACGGAAGCAACGCTTGGTCTGGAACAGCTGGGTGGACATGGCCTGCAGGTTACTGGCGATGCTGCTCTCGCTCGTGGCCAGCGACGCCGGCCCATTGAGGCTCGGCTCCGGAGCCTCGGCTTTGGAGCCGTTGGAGCCCTTGGAGTCCCCCAGCCCGGCGCCCTCCACGCCGTTCTTGAAGGCCTCTTTGGGTCCGCTTTTGCCTCGGTTACTGCCCTCTTCCTCCTCCTCCTCCTCGTCCTCCTCCTCCTCCTCCTCGTCCTCCTCCATCTCCTCCAGGTCGGAGCGGGATTCCTGGCTGTTCATCTCCGAGTCGCTCTCGGCGTCGAAAGCCGCTTCGCCTTCGTCGTCGCTCTTGTCCGAGGCGCTTTCGGAGCCGTCGCTGCCCTTCCCGGAGCCTTGGCTGGAGCCCGACTCGAAGCCCTCGCTCAGGTCGCTCTCGTCCAGCTGCCGGGGGTGCCGCCGGCGCCGCAGGCACGACAGCCGCGAGTACTTCTTGCTCTTCTGGCGGTCGCTTTTCCTCTGCTCCTCTTGGGGTTCACGGTTCCCCAAGGCCCCTTCCGCCTCCTGCTCCAGCGACGCCTCCCGGGGCTCCTGGTCGTCTGCAGGCAGTGGGAAACGAGAGCAGGAGCTGGGTTGGGAGGCAGCTTTCAAGCCTTCTGCTTAGGGTAAGGATGCTCCGAGCCTCGTCCAGCTCCCGGGGATGGGGTTTGCTGCCAGGGGATGGAGGGAAGCAAAGGGAAGAGCCTGCAGGAGCATCCCCCCCGGCCTCTCTCAACCCCATCCCATTTACCTGGGCTGTCGCTCTGCAAGGCTGCCACTGGATTTTCCCCTTCTTCCAGCTCTGCCTGCAGGCGGATGTTGACGTGGTTGAGGAGGTGAGAGAAGAGGGCCAGGGTGAAGGCGATGGCTGCGCTGTACTGCTTGGAACCTGCAGGGGGACAGCGGGAGGAGGTGGAGAGCTTCGAGGCCAAAGGGAGGAGGGAAGGTGCACGGAGCAGTGGTTACCTGCCCTCTTGAGGCTGTGGACGCTCATGAGGCAGATGATGACCATGCGGAAGATGAGGAGGTCGGGAAGGAAGGAGTAGCCGCTCTCGTACTCTTCCTCCTCTTCGCTGCTGGAGCTCAGGTGAGGAGGAGAGGGCAGGTAGAACAAGCACAGGTTGAAGTCCTCCAGCACCGACTGGCACAGAGATGTCAGCTCCGAATCCAGGGAGCTTCGAGAGGCAGGAAGAAAGCAGGATGAGCATTCCCAACTGACCCAGACCTGGCACCAGATTCCCATGCATCCTTACAGCCCTGCAAGAGTATTCCCAATCCTCTGCAGGATCCAGTGCAAGAGCCCATGGGAGCCTCCTCCTTCCAAACTAAAGCAGGCTGCAAAACACCCTTTGGAAAGGATGGGAGCTGGAGAACTTGAAGCCATCCCCAGTTTTCTTTAGTGCTAAATGAGTGGGGAGCAGGGAGGCTCTGCTCTGGTGGTAGGCAATAGTTGAAAGCCAGCCCCATACCGGGCTGCACCGGCACAGCAGCAGGTCGAGGGAAAGGATTAGCCCTGCTTTTGGCACCCTCTGGAATAGCGCAGCCACTTTGGGGTCCCCAGGGCCTAAAACCCCACGTAAAGACAGGGACAAAGCAGACCCAGCCCTAGCAGAAGACTGTCAAGGGGAAGAGAGAAGATGATGTGTAAGAGGCAAAGAGAAGCCAGCAGCCTCATCCGACTTCACATCGCATCCCCCTCCCCACTGGGACCCCTCGAAGGTCCCTTCCAGCACCACTTCCCCTGCAGCCTGTGCTGCTCCACTGCAAGCAGGATGAGGTCAATCCCCAGGCACCCCAAAACGCTCCGGCAGACACAGAGAACCCAAGGCAAAAGAGGGCTCGGGGATGGGACAAAGCCTCCCATTGACTGCAGCAGGAAGAGGTTGGTTTGCTTCTGGGGTTACAGCTTCACAAGAGCCCTGCACACCGACAGACAGGGCCTCTTTGCTGTCCTAACCCGGCACTTGGCAGCAGGAAGCATCTGATGGCTGGGCAAGGCCATAAGCATCATCTTACCTGCTCTTTGGCTGCAAAAGGCTCTGCAGGTACATGAAGCTCACCAGCAACCTCTTAATGTCTTTGCCTCTAAAAAGATGGGAGAAGAAAAGAGCGTAAAGCAGCAATGGACCAGAGCTCTGGGAACAGGGACCTCAGCTCTCAATTCAACACCGGAGGAAAAAGACCCTCTAGACCCTTCCAACTGCCCCCAGTGCACCTCAACCCTCAGGAACAGCCACCAGCCCTTGGGCACAGAAAGAAAACGCCTCCTTCCACCCTTTACCACGAGCCAGCACTTAGCTTTCCTCCTGGCTTTAGGAGCTGAGAGCTCAGGAACGGGGGAGCCCTGCCTCCAAGCAGCCCCCCCCTGCAGTTCCCAAGAACCCGAGGATGCTTCTGGTCCTGCTTCCAACCTTCTCCTTGCCCCCCTCTCACCTCTTCTTGCTTGGAGACAGCCTCCTGCTCTCAGCCTTCCGCAGCTGCTGGTACATCTTGGCTGCTTTGTCATAGAGCCGCTTCAGGTTCCCATAGGCGCCTTCAAAGGACACTTCCGACTGGATGCTGAGCCAGGCAAAGAGAAGAGAGCCCACGTTTTACCCTACCCCACTTATGGGGCTTGTACCCAAGCCATAAAGCACAAAGGGAGCTACCCAGTGCCTCGCTTCGAGCCTGCAGGGCTCTCGACGTCCCCTGCAAACTCATGGGCTGCAAAGAGGACCCCAAAGGGCAAAGGCAAGGAGGAAAGGAGGTGGCCCCAGGACCCCGATGCCCTGCTCAGGATACTCACCAGCGTAAGTAACAATAGGTAGCCTCCACGTTGTAGTATTTGCTCCCTGCCAGCGTCCCAAGCTGGTTAAAGGGCATGCCTGTCACGAGAGAGGGGCAATGGCATGAAGTGAGCCCACAGAGCACATCCCTTCCCTCTCCCTACGTGGCTACCCAGGAGGCACAACCACTCAACCCACTGGCCACACTCATGGTGTGTGGTGCTTTTACATCCTTCCCCCGTGCTCTCTATAAGGAAGCAGAGCAAACAAGGGCCATCTCCTCCTGGGTAGCAGTCATACCACGGCCTTGCCTCCTCTACATCACCTCTGGGCTCTGCTCCAGCTCCCTGAGGCACTCAGGGCTCAGCAGGAGTTGAGTCCATGGAGGCTTTACCCATTGCTGAGGAGCTCTTTAACTCCTCTTTGGGGTCCCAGCAAGGAAGCAGAGCTTAAAGCCCCCCCTCTCAGCAGCAGCAGCAGCACAGAGCCCTACCCCTGCGCCCCATCCTGACGTGGTGCTTGTGGCAAGGCGATGGGGACAGCTACGGACTCCCCCACTCACCGATCTGGGGGGCCACAGAAAGGGCCTGGTAGTAAAACCTCTCAGCCAGCAGCTCCGTGTCCACACCAGCCAGTTCGTTCTGGTAGCGAGCTGCAAGGAAAGCAACCCCCAGGCATCAACCCCCCCACCCTCCAAACAGAGGGCAAGAGCCCCACAGCAAAGGGGTTGGAGCGGGACGAGCCCAAGGGCCTTGCCAAGCCAAAGCCCTCCCGTGGTTCTGTGGAAGCCTTTTGGTCTCAGTGCCCATGGCACTGGAAGGCAGCCCCTAAGGGAAAGGACAAAGCTCTTCTGCTCCGGGTGCTGAGCAGTGCATCCCTGGCACACCTCCCTTTTCCAGGCCCTCAGGCTACATCCCATGCCAGAGAGTGGCAAAACTCCATCAACCCAGCTGGGACTTCAGCTCCTTTGGACCCCCTGAAGAGGTGAGCCCATCCCTCTCCCACCACCCATTCTCCCTACCCCCATCAGCTCTTTCTTTGGGGCAAAGCCACCTTCATGCTCTCAAAGAGCTCCCAGGAGCTGTGCCACCTTGAATGGATGGGCACCATCCTTGCCCTGTAGACATCACCCCAAAGGATGCTGCTGCTCTCACCCAGGTCTCCCAGATACACCAGGCACCTGTGACATGCCATCTGGGCCCATTCCATCTCCTTCTCCGAGGCAGACACTGGTTTCCTGCAGCCTGCAGGAAGGAATCCCACAAAACACTGGGGTAAGGGCTGCTGGGGAGGCCCTGCTCACTGGTGGCAGAGCAGGCCCAGTGCAAGCAGGGAGGAAGCACAGGGAGCAGGGGCATCAAGAGGAGGAGCAGCTCCCATAGGAGCCAGGCTGGGTCAGCTCCTGAAGGGGAGCAGCTCCAGTGCCTAAAGGGGCTGCAGGAAACCTGGAGAGGGGCTTTGGGATGCAGGGACAGGACAAGGGAATGGCTTTAAGCTGCCAGAGAGAGGATGGAGATGGGGTCTTAGGCAGAAGCTCTTCCCTGGGAGGGTTCTGGGACACTGGGATGGGTTGAATGGAGAAGGTTTGGATGCCCCAATCCTGGCAGTGCTCAAGGCCAGGCTGGATGGGGCTTGGAGCACCCTGCTCCAGTGGAAGGTGTCCCTGCCCATGGCAGGGGTTGGAGCTGGAGGAGCTTTAAGCTCCCTTCAACCCAACCCATTCTGTGATCCTCTGCTTCCATCCCCCCCACCTCCCTCCACTCCACAGCCCATTTATCAGCTTCAATGAAGCTTTCCAAACCTCTCTGTCCCCACCAGAGACCCAGTGCCCAAGCCCTCACCTATGAGAGGGTCCGTTACGTGCGTCCAGTCGATGCAGCACTGCAGCTCCAGCTGATAGTGAGACTGGATGTAGAGGAGGAGGTGCTGGTAGAAGCCTATCCCTGCCACTAAGTGAGTCCTATAGGCACACTCCAGGGTGCTACGGCTGTGAATGTGCTGCAAGGAGGAAAGGGGAGGCTCTGTTAGCCCAGGTAAGGTTTCAGACCGGCCAGCCCCACTGCACTGAGGAGGAAGCAGGACAGGAGGCAGCTCAGGGGTTAGGTCTGCACCTCCTCTTCCTCCCTTGTTGACCAAGAGCCAACAGCAAGGAGGAGAAACTCTTGCAACAAGAGGTGATTCAACCTAAGGTGACTGCCAAGAGCACCTGCAACCCCACGAGAGGGCTCATCATGGCATGGGAATGATGGGAATCCCGTGCCCTTGGAGACCATCCTTCCACAGGGAGATGGGAAGACCCCCATTGCCCAGATACCTGCCTTCTTATTGGTTTTAATGAGCTGGATAACTTCATAGTAAACCTTCCTCCAGAGCAGCTCCTCTGCCTTCCTGCCGTAATCCACTGGGTGCAGGAACATCAGCTTCACGCACAGCTCCCGCAGCCTGCGATGGGGCACAGCACTGCCATCAGCCTCCAGCATGGAGGAGGAAAAGCAGGGCTCATCCCCTCCTCATCCCCTCTCCTGCATCCTCATCCCTTCTCCTGCATCCCCATCCCCTCTCCTGCGTCCCCATCCCCTCTCCTGCGTCCCCATCCCCTCTCCTGCGTCCCCATCCCTTCTCCTGCGTCCCCATCCCCTCTCCTGCGTCCTCATCCCTTCTCCTGCATCCTCAACCCTTCTCATGCATCCCCCTCTCCTGCATCCTCACCCCCTCTCCTGCATCCCCATCCCCTCTCCTGCATCCCCATCCCTTCTCCTGCATCCTCACCCCCTCTCCTGCATCCCCATCCCCTCTCCTGCATCCCCATCCCTTCTCCTGCATCCCCATCCCCTCTCCTGCATCCCCATCCCCTCTCCTGCATCCCCATCCCCTCTCCTGCATCCCCATCCCCTCTCCTGCATCCTCATCCCTTCTCCTGCATCCTCATCCCCTCTCCTGCATCCTCATCCCTTCTCCTGCATCCCCATCCCCTCTCCTGCATCCTCATCCCTTCTCCTGCATCCCCATCCCCTCTCCTGCATCCTCATCCCTTCTCCTGCATCCATCCCCTCTCCCACGTCCTCATCCTTTCTCCCTGCATCTCCATCCCTACTCCTGCATCCCCATCCCCTCTCCTGCATCCCCATGCCCTCTTCTGCATGGAGGAGGAAAAGCAGGGCTCATCCCATGGGATAACACCCAGTTTGTGCCACCCTCCTCCCAACAGGAGCAGCTGGAAGCGCCCCACACCTCACTGCTCCCCTGGGGCAGTGGCCAGCAGCAGCTTCCTGGGGGGCTCCACCTTCCACGTGGGGCTCCAGAGGGATTTTCCCCAAGGGAAACAAGCAAAGGCAAGGCCTCAGCCCAACTTACTTATTCCTCAAGCTGATGTTCTCGGGCTTGAACACCTCCTGATACGCTGCCTTGTTGCCAAGGATGAGATCCAGGCGATGAACGGCCTCCACCACTGCTCTGCAAGGGGACACAGGAGGGAGAGCTTCAGGCCAGCGCCCATCCCAACCATCTCCACATGGGAATGGAGGAGCTTCCCCCCCCACCCCCCAAAAAAAGCAGCTCAAATCACACCAAGCAACCTCTAAACCACAGCCAAAACCTGACATCAGCTCCATGTCCTGCCCCTGTATCCCTCACTCTGCAGTGGGATGGAGCTCACTGCTCCCAGGGATCCAGTGTGGTCCCTATGCAGAAGGGGGACTGGGGAGGGGAAGTGCTGATTGACCCCATTCCCAGAAGGAATGGTCAGAAATCTGCTCTTCTCTTCCCAAAAGAGGCATCTTCATCTTCCCAGCAGCGTGGTCACTGTCAGCAGAGTGGGGGGGTGATACCTTCACCTTGATACTTCACCTCAAAGTGATTCCAAAGCCAAAACCTGCATCCCAGGACACAGCTGGGATGTCAAGGCCCTGGGTCCAAAGCCTCCCAGCAGGACACTGGGAATGCTTCCCCTTCCCCTTGGCTGGGAGCACGGCTCCAACACCAGTTTGCTTCCAGTCAGAAAGTGCAGCCCAAGGGCACTGGTTCCTTCTGCTCCCTTTTAGTTCTCCAAGAAACCCCCTCAGATTCCTGCTCTTCCATCCCAGAACCCCCACAAACGGGGGGGATGGGAGGAGCTCAAAAAGGCTTTTCCAACCTGGTGGATGCTGGGAGTACTGATGGAGACTGGAGAGGACTCCTCAGCCTTTCCCCCTGCATCCCCATCCCCTCTCCTGCGTCCCCATCCCCTCTCCTGCGTCCCCATCCCCTCTCTCCCATCCCCATCCCTTCTCCTGCATCCATTTGCTCTCCTGCATCCCCATACCCACTCTTGTATCCCTGTCCCCTCTCTCCCATCCCCTGTCCTGCATCCCCATTCCCTCTTCCCCATCCTCATCCCCTCTCCCCCATCTCCATCCCCTCCTTCATCCATCCCCTGTCCTGCATCCCTATTCCCATCCCCTCTCCCCCATCCCCTTCCCCTCTCCTTCATCCCCATCCCCTCTCCTTCATCCCCATCCCCACTCCTGCATCCCCATCCCCTCCTTCATCCATCCCCTGTCCTGCATCCCCATCCCCTCTCCTACATCCCCTTCCCCTCTCCTGCATCCATCCCCTCTCCCCCATCCCCATCCTGTCTCCCCCATCCCCATCCCCTCCTTCATCCATCCCCTGTCCTGAATCCCTATTCCCATCCCCTCTCCTGCATCCCCATCCCCTCTCCTGCATCCCCATCCCCTCCTTCATCCATCCCCTGTCCTGTATCTCCATCCCCATCCCCTCTCCCCCATCCCCACTCCCCCATCCCCATCCCCTCCTTCATCCATCCCCTGTCCTGTATCCCCATCCCCATCCCCTCTCCTGCACCCCCCTCCCTTCCCATCCCCATTCCCTCCGCTCCCCCCCCCGGTTCCCCTCCCCACGGCCCCTCCCGCCGCCGCCGCCGCTCCCCCCTCACCGGTACAGCCTCTTGGTGTGCAGCACCTTGGCCTCGGGCTCGCCGCTCTCCCCGGCCCCCCCTCCCTGGCTCATGGCTCCGGTGCAAGGCGAGGCCCGGTTCCGGCTCCCGCTCCCCTCAGCACCGGCCCCGCCGCCTCCGCCGCCGCCCCCGGCCCCGCTCGGCCGCCATGGCTGCCCCCTGCCCCGGGCCGCTCTCGCGAGAGCCGGCGAGACCTGGCGGCCGCTGCGAGGCATCATCTCGCGAGAGTTCAACCTCTCGCCGTGCCAGTACTTAGTGCTGGCAAAGATGGCGGCGGCGAGGCGTCAGCACACGCTTAGGGCGGGCGTCGCCATGGCTGCCCCACAGCGTGGGCCTTGGGATTCCCTCCTCATCCCTTGGGATTCCCTCCGCATCCCTTGGGACTCCCTCCGCGTCCTTTGGGATTCCCTCCTCATCCCTTGGGACTCCCTCGGGACTCCCTCCGCGTCCTTTGGGATTCCCTCCTCATCCCTTGGGACTCCCTCGGGACTCCCTCCGCATCCTTTGGGATTCCCTCCTCATCCTTTGGGATTCCCTCCTCATCCCTTGGGAACGCCTCCCTGCACACGCAGCGTGGGGTAAAGGGGCCGGGGGCTCCCTTTAGGGCTTCCCCATGGCGGCGGCTCCAGCCCATTCCCCCCCCCCCCCAGCCTTTGGCTTCTCCTTGCCCCGCCGGCCCCGATCCCTCGGGAAGGGGCAGGGCTGAGGCTCGGCCCCTTCCAGCCCGGCCCCACCTCGCACCGGTCCGACCGGTTTGAAGGCCCGGAAGAGCCGTGGCCACGGAAGGGGGAAGCGCTCCGGAGGCTCCCATGGCCCCGCTCCGCGGCCCCAGTGAGTCCCGCAGCATTCCCGGCGGTGGGAATGGGGCTGGGAACCGGGGGGGGGGACACACACGGGACACAACCTCTGCTCCCCCATTCCCGACGCTCTTCCCATTGGGAATGGGGCCGGGAGGCTCCGTAGCGCAGGGAACTGGGGCTGGAGAAGGGAAGGCTCCTGAAGGGGAGCCCTTGGAGCAGCCCCGGTGCCGAAAGGGGCTGCAGGAAACCTGGAGAGGGGCTTTGGGATGCAGGGATAGGACAAGGGAATGGCTTTAAGCTGCCAGAGGGGGGATGGAGATGGGATGTGGGGCAGAAGCTCTTCCCTGGGAGGGTTTGGGGACATTGGGATGGGTTGAATGGAGAAGGTTCGGATGCCCCATCCCTGGCAGCGCTCAAGGCCAGGTTGGACACAGGGGCTTGGAGCACCCTGCTCCAGTGCCTATAGGGGCTGCAGGAAGCCTGGAGAGGGGCTTTGGGATGCAGGGATGGAGGAGCAGGACCCCCAAACCCCCCCATTCCCACTGCTTTGTGCCCAGGGTGAAGAGGAAGGAACCGGAGCCGCGTTTCCCCCCCTCCACACCCCATCCATGCCCGCTGCGGACCCCATCCTGCCCCCGGAGGAGGTGGCATTGATGGAGCTGGCCCCGGCCCCCCCCTTACCCAAGGCACCGGAGGACCCCGAGGCCACCCTGCCCTGGGACCGTGCCCCGGGGAGGGCCCGGGCGAGCCCGGATGGGGGCCGGGAAGGTCCAGAGGAGGCCGGCGCTGGCCCCGAGGTGGCCCCCGTGGTGGTGGTGCCCATAGACCCGCATTGCATCGAGCACAACCCCGGCAAGGGCAAGAAGCAGCAGGAAGAAAGCAAAGGGGGAGCCGTGCCCCGTAGCCAGCACCCACTCCTCCTCCTCCCTATGGGTCCTTCACGCTCCAGGGACCCATTGGGCTTGGAGGGGCGAGGGGCCAAGCCTGGCAGCGAAGGAGCCAGGTGCCCGTGGGCTAAGGACTGCGGTGGCGGGGGCCACCTCAAGGCCTTGGCCTCGGTGCTGGGGGCTCTGGTGCTGTGCCCCTGCTTTGTCTATGGGGCTTACGTCTTCCTGCCCTTCGACGCCCCGCTGCTGCCCACCATCAGCACCCGCCTGCTGTACACCCTGCGCTGCGCCGCCTTCGCCACCGTCCCCATCGTGCTGGGTGAGCAGCAAAAGGGGGCATCCCCCCCCCCCCCCACTTTCAACCATGGGGAGCCCCATTCCCAGCCTTTGGCTCCGGTATTCCCGCAGGGATGCTCGTCAGCGGCGTCTCCCGCCTCTGCTCCTGGGCGCTGGAGCCCTGTGGGGAGCTGCGGCGGGAGGTGGAGATCCACAGCACCTTCGTGGTCCAATCCGGCCACCTCTTTGTCCTTTACTTCTTCAACATGGCCGTGCTGGCCACCTACCTCCCGCAGGAGCTCCTCAAGCTCATCCCGCTCCTCACGGGGCTCTTTGCCATCTCCAGGTAAGCAGGAATGGGGTGGTGGTGGGGGGAAAAGACCTGGAGCCATCCTTTATCCCCCTTTTCCATGCCTCCAGGTTGCTGTATTGGTTGGCTTACGCCATCGGGCGCTCCTTGAGGGTCTTTGGCTTCAGCCTGAGCTTCCTGCCCCTCGTGGCCATGCTCCTCTGGAATCTCTACAGCATGGTGGTGCTGGAGCCGGAAAACCTCCTGGCTGTGGCAGAGGCAAAGCCCCAAGAGCAGCCCAAGAACACCGGAGCCAAACTCCGGTACTGGGGATAATGGGGGAACACCCCCAAGACCCCAAAAGGAGGGATGCAGGGAGATGCCGTCCCGATTGCTCTGCCCTGGGAAAGGGGGAGCCCCATTGCCTAATAAAACTCTTTGCCCAGCGCTTCCATGGTTGCTTTGGGAAGGGTGGGATTGATCCCATAAGGAATTGTGGCTTTGCCCTGGCTTGGGGGGGGGGGGGAGCAAGTCCCTCCCCAACTCCTTCCTCTTCCTCGCGGGTGGAGGTTCAGGAACTGGTTCCCAAACCAGTTGGAGCAGTGGGAAGGAGGGAGGGAGCCCTGGCCCAAGGGCAGCTCTGCTGCTTTCCCTTGTCTCCTTATGGAGACCTGGGAGCAGCTCCCGGTGCCTAAAGGAGCTCCAGGAAAGCTGGAGAGGGGCTTGGGACAAAGGGATGGAGGAGCAGGATGGGGGGGAATGGCTTTCACCTGCCAAAGGGGATGATTCCTTCTTGAGGGAAGCGATTCTGCTCCTGCTTGGAAAGGACAGGGAGAAACCTGGGGGCTCCTTTCCCAAACTCCAGCAACATTCCTTGATGTTTATGGGATTCCCCCCATCCAAAAGGCACTGGAATGCCATGATTGGGTTTATTTCCCAAGCAAACCGTGACATTCCAGAGCCTCCCATGCCCAGTCCCTGCGCCGGGCACTGAGCCCCCTCCCACCCCAAAGCTTCAGCCGCAGCAAGCCGGGTGCTGGCTTGGTTCTTCCCATGGGATCCCTCATTCCTGGGCTGCCTCCGGTGCTGCCGGAGCCTGGCTCTTCTCATCCCCCTTCTTTTTGTGCCCGGACACGATGTCATCGATGCGGAGCAGGAGAATGGCCGTCTATGGAGAGAGAGCATTGGGAGCCAGTCCAGAATTCCAGCCCCATGGAGCAACCCCTGGAGGCCCCCAAGCCTCACCTCCACTGCTGTCTTGTAGGTCTGCAGCTTGACAGCCAGCGGCTCCCAGACCCCCAGCTCCTTCATGTCCACCAAGGCTCCGGTCTCCCCGTTCACCCCCCACGTCTGGCTGTTGTCCTGAGTGTGTTTTGCCTGTTGGGAAAGCCGGGATCACCACTTGGGATCGTCGGAGGAGGCCTTTGCGTGGCCTTTCCAGTGGTGCCAGGGAAAGCTGGACAAGGGATGGAGGAGCAGGACAAGGGGGTGGGGGAATGGCTTTGGACAAGGGATGGGCTGAGGAGGAACGGCTCCAACTGGAAGGGGAAAGGGTTAGATGGGATCTTGGGAATCTCTTCCCCATGAGGGTGGAAAGGGTTAAAGGGAGAAGCTGTGGCTGTGTTCAACAGAAGGCATCCGTGCTTCCAAGACCCGGAGGAGCTTTAAGCTCCCTTCAACCCAACCCATGCCAGGATTCCAGTTTCCATGCTTGGGAATCCATCCGAGGACGTTTCACAGCCAAAAAGCCTTCAAATCCCCCTCAAGGGGATCCATCAAATCCTTGACCACCGGGATCCTTCAACTCAAAACCTCCCGCAGCTCCCCCCCCCTCGAGGGGCCCGCCTATGGCGAGCCGATGGCTCCAACGGGATCAAAGGAGCCGGTGGGAAGAGCTTTGCAGCTCGGCAATGGAAAACCTGGATGCCGGGCTTACCCTGAGCGAGGTGAGCAGCCGGATGGTGCTGGCGCCGCAGTTCTGGATGAGGGTGCGAGGGATCACTTCCAGCGCCTGGGCCACGGCGCGGTACGGCCACTGCTCCACGCCCGTCATCCCTTTGGATTTCTCCGTCAGCGCCTGCGCCACGGCCATCTCCGTGGCTCCTCCGCCCGGCACCAGCTGCGGGTCCAGGAGCACGTTGCGACAGACCTGCATGGCGTCCTGCAGGTTCCGCTCCACCTCCTGCGCACCGGGGACACGGGAATGGGATGAGGGAGACGGGAATGGGAGCAGGGACATGGGAATGGGACGAGGGAGACGGGCATGGGAGCATGGATACGGGATGAGGGATACGGGCATAGGAGCAGGGACACGGGCATGGGAGCAGGGACGCGGGATGAGGGACGCGGGATGAGGGACGCGGGATGAGGGACGCGGGATGAGGGACGCGGGATGAGGGACGCGGGATGAGGGACGCGGGATGAGGGACGCGGGATGAGGGAGCAGGGACGCGGGCGCGGGATGAGGGACGCGGGATGAGGGACGCGGGATGAGGGACGCGGGATGAGGGAGCAGGGACGCGGGCGCGGGAGCAGGGACGCGGGATGAGGGACCCGGGCATGGGAGCAGGGACGCGGGATGAGGGACCCGGGCATGGGAGCAGGGACGCGGGATGAGGGACGCGGGATGAGGGACGCGGGATGAGGGACGCGGGAGCAGGGACGCGGGAGCAGGGACGCGGGAGCAGGGACGCGGGAGCAGGGACGCGGGAGCAGGGACGCGGGAGCAGGGACGCGGGAGCAGGGACGCGGGAGCAGGGACGCGGGAGCAGGGACGCGGGAGCAGGGACGCGGGAGCAGGGATCAGAACACCCCCCCTCCCAGTGTTGGGAGCAGCAGAAGAAAGGAGGCTCCTTAAGGGGAGGGCTTAGAGCAGCTCCAGTGCCTAAAGGGGCTGCAGGAAACCTGGACCAAGGGATGGAGGAAGAGGACAAGGGAGGAATGGCTTTAAGCTCCCTTCCAACCCAAATCATCCCATGGTCCCTATGGAAAGCTGTGGGCAAGCTCTGATTCCCCTGCAGAGTGCAGCCCACGAGATGGGAATTCTGTAACTCCAGAAGCCAAAGGAAAACGGGAATTGGCTTCGAGCTGCTCCAAAGGGAAGCAGCGGCTTCCCCAAGGAGAAGGAGGAGCTGGAACCTGCAGGAACTCACAGCCAGGATCTCCTTGCTGGCTCCCCGCAGGATGATGGTGCAGGCCTTGGGCTCTTTGCAGTCGGTGATGAAGGCAAAATACTCATCCCCGATCTTCTTCACCTCAAAGAGCCTGGCCCCGGTGCCCACGTCCTCCTCCCGCAGCTCATCCGTGCGGCTCACGATGCGAGCTCCACAGGCCCTGCACAGCAACCAGGGGTTGGTCACGCATCCATAGGGAAGGAAAAAGGGGGGGAGAAGGAGGCAATTCCATGGCATGGGAGCATGGAGAGGGCTCCAGGGAGGAGGGAGCCTTCATTGACCTGGCGATGCGGTTGTTGTCTGTCTTCCTCACCCTGCGGATGGCCGTGATGTTGGCTCTCATCAGGTAGTGCTGGGCCAGGTCTGCAATCAGGTTTGGGGGGTTTATTCATCCCTCAGCTCTAATTAAGGCTCTTTATGTTAATTAAGTGCAATTAGCTTCTAGAAAAGGAAACCAAATGCACTTTAAGGCACCAAGTGCAGCTTTTGAGGCTCCTCCTCGCTACTCCTTTGATGCCTTCCAACTCCTGGCTAAGCCAAATCCTCTTTGAATTGCCCCAAGGCAACCTCAAGCCCCAAAATCCAGGCCTTGGAATGGGGAATTCCGTGTTAGGAAGCTACAAAGCTGCCCCAAACCAAGGGGAAACCAGGTTGGTTTGGGGGTGCCAAAGGGGGAATTTAACCCAGAATGAGCCTCATTCAGATGGAGATAACCCCAGGAAGGGGGTGTTATTACCTGAAATCCCTTTCTCTGTGATGACCAGGTCTGGTTTGACCCTGATGAGGTCTGCACACATCTGCTGGATGTATTCCTCCTCCATCTGCAGGATGCGGGCGAAGTCTTCCTCGCGGGTGATCTCGATGTCAGTCTGCACACAGAAGAGCTGCAGGTTACATCCAGAGCCCCCCAAACGGAGGGATCTGAGCCCCTCCAGCACCTCCAGGGCAGGAGCCAAGGAGAAGCACCCCAAGAAACACGGAGAAGGGGCTTTGGAGGAGGTTTAAGGGCCCTTCCGAGCTAAACCATTCCAGCATTCCATGATTTCACTTCCTGGCTTTTTACCTGGCTCTCCCCTTTCTTGTATTCCAGGGAACAATCCAGAAGGACAATGCGGGGGTTCTTGATGAGACGCCTCATGCGGGGGTGAGTTACGTCTTTATTCACCATGATCCCCCGTAACACGCAGGAGTCTTCGCTAAAACCACCTGGAATCTGTCCCAGGACAAAGGGGGAATGAGGCAAACCAGGCTCCTGTATGGAAGTTGTGCTTTCCATACAGCATCCATATACTTTATGCTTTCTAGGAGAGCATCCCCACTCCTCAAAGCACCCATATCCCACATGCTGAGAAAGGAAAACCCCAGGGCACAACGCAAGGTCCTTTTATGAGCATTCCCTTTGGGAATCATAGAATTGGTTGGGCTGGAAAGGACCTGAAGATCAGCCAGTTCCAACCCCCCTGCCATGGGCAGGGACCCCTCACACTAAACCATCTCACCCAAGGCCTCCTCCAACCTGGTCTTGAACACTACCAGGGATGAAGCATTCACAACCTCCCTGGGCAACCCATTCCAGTGCCTCAGCACCCTCACAGGAAAGAATTTCCTCCTTAGATCCAATCTAAACTCCCCCTGTTTAAGTTTTAATTCATTTCCCCTTGTCCTGTCACTACAGTCCCTCATGAAGAGTCCCTCCCCAGCATCCCTACAGCCCCCCTTCAGATACTGGAAGCTCTGAGGTCTCCCCGCAGCTTCTCTTCTCCAGGCTCAACAGCCCCAACGTCCTCAGCCTGTCTCCATCCAGGAGGTGCTGCAGCCCCTGAGCATCCTCGCGGCCCTATTGGGAACTGTGGAATCATTGGGTTTTCATGGGAAAAGGGGCCGGGGACACGCTCACCTTCTCCACTTTGGCGTACTTCTTGATGTCGATCTCCTTCCTGCCGTTCTCCTCCAGCTCCACCGTCCTCACCGCCTCCAGGGCGATGCCGCAGGCCAGCTCGCACCACCGGTTGATGGCCTTGGTGTTTATGGCGCTCTTGATGATCTTCAGCATCATCTCCTTGTTGTTCACGTCCACGGGGGTGCTGCCCCGATGGGAACAGGGTTATTCCCCCCAAATCCCTTCTTTTCCAAGCCCCTTCCCAAGGAACTCACCCGATCTTCTTGAGGATGCTGATCATGTCATCCAGAGCCTTGCGGTACGCGCCGATGATCACCGTTGGGTGCATCTGCTGCTCCAGGAAGTGTTCAGCAACAGAGAGCATCTCTCCAGCTGCAAGGCAAAGCCCATCCCTCAAACTTCCTCCGTTGGGGAATAACGGGAGGGAGAAAGGCAACACCGCCAGCAGGGGTAGAGACGTCGTTATCCCGCTGTGCCCACTGCTTGGGAGGGCCACACTGGGAATACTGGGCTCAGGTTTGGGGCTGGAAAGGATCCAGAGAGGGGCCACAAAGGTGATCCAAGGGCTAGGAAGCAGGTAAGGAAAGGCTGAGAACTGGGAATGTGCAGCCTGGAGAAGGCTCAAGGGGACTTTATCCCGTTGTTCCACTCTTTAAGGGTGGCTACAAAGCAGGTGGAGACCCCCTTCTTTGCATGGAATGCCATGGAAAAAACAAGGAGTGATGGGCCCAAGTTAAGCCTGGGGAGATTCCCAATGGACACACGAGGAATTTTACACAGTGGGAGCGACCAGCCATTGGAATCATCTCCCCAGGGAAGGGATGAGCTCCCCAGTGTGGGACACTTAATACTGGGCTGGTTGGAACATCAAGTCCAGGTCATGATGCCCCTGCGAAGGTTGGAGCAGATAATCCCTGAGGGCCCCTCCAACCTGGAATTCTAGGATTCACCTTTGGAAGGACAGATAATGAATATCTGTGCCATTAAAGTGTATTTATCAAGCTAAGATGGGCCAAAAGGGTGAAACCCTGGAGCAAAGGCACATCCTTCCCTCTCCTCACCCAGGATGATGACGGATGTGGTCCCATCTCCAACCTCCTCATCCTGAGTACGGCTGATCTCAATCATGGATTTAGCAGCAGGGTGCTGGACCTGAATCTGGACAGGAGCAAGAAACAGGGCGTTGATCCAGAAGATGCAAGCTGAAGCTTCCAGCATCATTCCAGCGCTAGGGAATTTCCATGGAACACTGAAGCCCAGGGCTGAAACCTGCTCTTCCGAGGGTGAAGGGTGCTTGCTGGACACATTTCATCCCTTACAAGCCCCTCTCTTGGTGCTGCTGGTTAGAACCTGCTGCTTCCAACAGAGGGGATGAACCAGCACCATTCCCCATCCTTGGCAGTGCTCAAGGCCAGGTGGAAGCATCCTGCTCTAGTGGAAGGTGTCTTTGCCCATGGAACTGGATGAGCTTTAAGGTCCCTTTCCACCCCATGCCCGGATTCAGAGGTAAGCCAGAAGATTCCCACTCCCAGACACGCACCTCTCTGAGAATAGCATTGCCATCGTTGGTCATCACAATCCCACCCATGGGGTCCAGAAGCATCTGCAAGCCAAGGAGAAGCATCACTTGGTCGTGG
>NW_026638223.1:0-3672 GCF_028554395.1 Pezoporus wallicus
CCATCCCTTTACCCCCCAAATCCCCTTTACCCCCGACCCCCTTTTACCCCCTTTAGCCACCATATACCCCATTTCCCCCCATTTCACCCTTTTTTACTCCCCCCCCCCCCCCCCTTTACTCCCCCCTGTCCCTTTAAGCCCGCTCCGTTACCGGCCTCTCTTTCCGGCCTCCTTCCGGCACTTCCGCTTCCGGTCTGCTGTAGCGGGCAGGAGCGCCCCCCCCCCCTCGTCTCTATGGTTCCGCTGCCGCTCTGCCCGCCCTGGAGGTCCTCTCGGTGGTGTCAATGGAGGCCATGGAGGAGCTGGGGGGGTTATGGGGTAAAGGGGGGGTTATGGGGGGCAATGGGGCTCAATGGGGCTCAGTGGGGTTCAATGGGGCTCAGTGGGCTTCAGTGGGTCTCAATGGGCTCAATGGGGCTCAATGGGGTTCAATGGGGTCAGTGGGTCTCAATGGGGCTCAATGGGGCTCAATGGGGTCAATGGGGCTCAGTGGGTCTCAATGGAGTTCAATGGGGTTCAATGGGGCTCAATGGGCTCAATGGGGCTCAATGGGGTTCAATGGGGTCAGTGGGTCTCAATGGGTCTCAATGGGGCTCAATGGGGCTCAGTGGGTCTCAATGGGTCTCAATGGGGTTCAATGGGGTTCAATGGGGGTCAATGGGGCTCAATGGGCTCAATGGGGCTCAATGGGTCTCAATGGGTCTCAATGGGTCTCAATGGGGTTCAATGGGGTTCAATGGGGGTCAATGGGGCTCAATGGGCTCAATGGGGCTCAATGGGTCTCAATGGGTCTCAATGGGGTTCAATGGGGTTCAATGGGGCTCAATGGGGCTCAATAGGGCTCAATGGGGTCAATGGGGTTCAATGGGGCTCAAAGGCTTTCAATGGGTCTCAATGTGGCTCAATGGGTACCTATGAGGCTCAATGGGTCTCAATGGGTCTCAATGGGGCTCAATGGGTCTCAATGGGGTTCAATGGGGCTCAATGGGGCTCAATGGGGCTCAATGGGGTTCAATGGGGCTCAATGGGGCTCAATGGGGCTCAATGGGGTTCAATGGGGCCTGACCCCCCCCCATTCCCCTCCCAGTGCGCGCCCCTGATTGCGGGGGAGCCGCAGCCAATGAGAGGCGGCGGAGGAGGAGGAGGGGGCGTGGCCTTGGAGGGGGCGTGGCCAATGGGAAAGAGCAACGGGGGGGGGGTGGCGGCCTAGGAGGGGAAGGGGCGTGGCCTGGGAGGGGGGCGGGGCGGGGCTCCGCCTTGGCCCCGCCCCCTCGGGCCGGGGTTGCGGGTTCGGATCCGGCGGAAGCGGCGAGGTGCGGGGATGGGGGGGGATGGGGGGGATATGGGGCAGGGATGGGGGGATATGGGGCAGGGATGCTCTGGGATATGGGGCAGGGATGGGGGGGATATGGGGCGGGTATGGGGGGGGGGATGGGGGGGATATGGGGAAGTACTCGGATATGTGCACCATAAGGGCCAGATAATGGGCTTGGAGGTGGGATATGGGGGGGATGGGGGGGATATGGGGCAGGGATGCTCTGGGATATGGGGCAGGGATGCTCTGGGATATGGGGCAGGGATGGGGGGGATATGGGGCAGGGATGGGCTCTGGGATATGGGGCAGGGATGGGAGGGATATGGGGCAGGGATGCTCTGGGATATGGGGCAGGGATGCTCTGGGATATGGGGCAGGGATGGGAGGGATATGGGGCAGGGATGCTCTGGGATATGGGGCAGGGATGGGGGGGATATGGGGCAGGGATGCTCTGGGATATGGGGCAGGGATGGGGCAGGGATGGGGGGGATATGGGGCAGGGATGGGGTGGATATGGGGCAGGGATGCTCTGGGATATGGGGCAGGGATGGGGGGGATATGGGACAGGGATGCTCTGGGATATGGGGCAGGGATGGGGGGATATGGGGCAGGGATGCTCTGGGATATGGGGCAGGGATGGGAGGGATATGGGGCAGGGATGCTCTGGGATATGGGGCAGGGATGGGGGAGGATATGGGGCAGGGATGCTCTGGGATATGGGGCAGGGATGGGGGGAGATATGGGGAGAGATGGGGGGAATGGAGGGGCAGAGATGCTTTGGATATGGGGCAGGGATGCTCTGGGATATGGTCCAGGGATGCGGTGGGATATGGGGCAGGGATGGGGGGGATATGGGGCAGAGATGCTTTGGATATGGGGCAGGGATGGGGGGGATATGGGGTAGAGATGCTTTGGATATGGGGCAGGGATGCGGTGGTTTAAGGGAGGGTTGCATTGGAATATGGGGCGCTATGGGGCGCTAATGGGCTCTATGAGGCGCTATGGGGCTCTATGGGTCCCTATGTATCCCTATGGATCCCTATGGGTCTCTATGGGTCTCTATGGATCCCTATGGTCCCTATGGGTCTCTATGGGTCCCTATGGGTCCCTATGGGTCTCTATGGGTCCCTCTGTGCACCCCACGCCCCCTCTCCCCCCCCCAGCATGGCCGAGGCCGGTCCGGTCGCTGCCTTCGGGGCCTCGCTATGGGGCGGGCCCGGGCTCGCTGTGGGGCAGGAGGTGGGGCCGGGCCCCCTGCGCTGCCTGGGCCGGGAGCTGCTGCGCTCTATGGGGCGGAGGCTGCGGAGGCTGCGGGTAAGGGGGGGGGGGGGATATGGGGTACATGTGGGGGGTGTCTATGGGGTGTCTATGGGGTGTCTATGGGGTGTCTATGGGGTGTCTATGGGGTGTATGGGGTGTCTATGGGGTGTCTATGGGGTGTCTATGGGGTGTCTATGGGGTGTATGGGGTGTCTATGGGGTGTCTATGGGGTGTCTGGGGTGTCTATGGGGTGTCTATGGGGTGTCTATGGGGTCTATGGGGTGTCTATGGGGTATATATGGGGTCTATGGGGTGTCTATGGGGTGTATATGGGGTCTATGGGGTGTCTATGGGGTGTCTATGGGGTGTATATGGGGTGTATATGGGGTGTCTATGGGGTGTCTCTGGGGGTGTCTATGCGGTCTTTATGGGGGTCTATGGGGTGTATATGGGGTGTCTATGGGGTATATATGGGGTGTCTCTGGGGTGTCTATGGGGTGTCTATGGGGTGTATGGGGTGTCTATGGGGTATATATGGGGTGTCTCTGGGGTGTCTATGGGGTATATGGGGTGTCTATGGGGTGTCTATGGGGTGTCTGTCTATGGGGTGTCTATGGGGTGTCTATTGGGGTCTATGTGGGGTGTATATGGGGTGTATATGGGGTCTATGGGTGTCTATGGGGTATATATATGGGGTGTCTATGGGGTGTATATAGAGGTATATGGATATAGGGGTATATATGGGGTGTCTATGGGGTGTCTATGGGGTGTCTATGGGGTATATATGGGGTCTATGGGGTGTCTATGGGGTGTCTATGGGGTGTCTATGGGGTATATATGGGGTGTCTATGGGGTGTCTATGGGGTATATATGGGGTGTCTATGGGGTGTCTATGGGGTGTCTATCGGGTGTATGGATATAGGAGTATATGTGGGGTGTATATGGGGTGTATATGGGGTGTATATAGGGGTATATGGGGTGTATGGATATAGGGGTATATATGGGGTGTCTCTGGGGTATATATGGGGTGTCTATGGGGTGTATGTAAATATAGGGGTATATATGGGGTGTATATATGGGGTGTATATGGGGTGTAT
>NW_026638224.1:0-35737 GCF_028554395.1 Pezoporus wallicus
CCGACGGCGGTGCTCTGGGGGAAGGAGCTGAGGATGGGTCCTGGCAGGGTGACCAGCACGGTGGAAGGCTGGATGACGACGCGGGAGTCCTCGCACTGCCTGACACAGGGCTCGTTGCAGCTGTTGGCCAGCGGGGTGGGTCCGCAGGGGCGGCAGAGGTCGTAGCAGGCCATGTCTGTGGTGTGGAGGGGCCCTGGGAGAGCAGGGAAGAGGAGAGGAGGGGAGAGGAGAAGATGGAAGAGAGGGTGTGGGGAGAGCAGAGGGCGTGGGGGTGCGAGGGGCGGTGGTGCAGGAGGGCGAGGCAGTGGGGAGGCTGGTGTGGGGCTGTGGGGCTGGGGAGGCGTGAGGGGTGCTGAGGCTGGGGCAGAGCGTGCTGGAAGAGCCGGGGCAGGGGGGCAGGAGCAGAGGGCAAGGGGCTTGAGGCTCACCTTGTTGAGCGCGCAGGAGAAGGCGTCAGCAGAGGCGAGTGAGGGACAGAGGCTCTGGGCCGGCTTTTATGCTGGTCCCCGAGGGGCGGGACAGCCTTTGCGCATGGCAGCATTTGTCAGCAAGCAGCTGGTGCGTGCCACAGCCTGGCAAGTCATGAGCTGGGGCGTGTTCTCCTTCCCACAGTGCTCCCTTTGCATGTCCTCCTGGTGAGGACGTGTCCATCCGGCCCTGGCGGCAGCCTTGAAGTCAGAGTAGGTGTTTGGGACGATTTGCATGGAAGATGCCTGTCAGGCTGTTCTGCAGATACAGCCATGGCCTTGGAGACGTGGGGTGTCATCACTGAGGTCATTCCGTGGCACTTGTGTGTTGTGGTTTTTGGTGCCTTGTGAAGAGGTGGCTCCATGTTCATTGCAGCCCTGTCGGGCTGGTCTGGGCTCTGGAGTTTTGGTGGCATGAGGGGCTGCCTCTTCCATCCCATTTGTTCCCTCCCTGCCTTGCTGCTAAGTGCCTTAGCTTGTCTTTAGGCCTGTCCTTCCCCATTGGGTGAGCTCTGTGGGTGTCAATGTGGATCTCCTTGTGCCCTTTGTGCTTTTATGGTTGTAGCTGGAGAAAGGGGGCTGCCTACTTGGGTTTTTGCCCACCTAGTGGTGTTCCAGGGGGTGGTGCTGAGGGCAGGCCTAGGTTGTCTCTTTGTTAGAGCAGGCTCTTGTCCTGCTAGCCCAGGTTCAGTGTTGTTGAGGCCTGTGATGTGGGGATTCCTGACAGTGCCGTGGAAGTCGTGTGTTGGCCCCTCTCTAGTGCTTCCCTGATTAGGGGTTGGCACATTTTCAGTCCGGACTCTGGTGTGACGCATTGCTAGATGTGGGGCACCTCACAAAGGCAGTTGTGGTTCTGGAGAGCCTGTGAGGATGTCAGTGGAAGAGGTGTTAGGGAGCAGTTGCCAGCGGAATCGTGCACCAGGTTTGTGATCTTTGCCTGGGGTAGTGCCACTGCGTGACGCCATTTCTCTGCTCAGTGTTGACAGGTGAAAGTTGATTTGGAGATTAAAGAGGGGTTTGGATGCAGAGATGCTTTACATGGCCACAGAGGTTGGGCCCTGTTAGTGGTGGATTCATGCTGATGGGTTGATGCCTGGCAAGGCCTGCCCCGGTTCATCCAAGGTGAGTGTTTTGCAGGCTGATTGTCAGGTGAGCTGTTTTGTGGTTGGGGAAATTGATGTGAGGTCAGAGGGAGAGCTTTTGGACTGAATGCATGGTAGTCCCTGGGCCATGAAGGTCACCAATAATACTGAGGGAGCTGCCTGTAGTTCTTGGGAGGTGTGTCTTATGTACCTTAGGAGAAGTGGGAAACTAGAAGCTCTTGAGTCTGATCATGTTCCCATGGAAGGTGATGTAGGAAGTCTTCCTAGAAAGGACTGTGAATGTCTTCCCAGGAAGGACAAGAAATTGAGATGAAGTTCTAGCATATATTTGCAAATGGTAAATCATGCTTGATTGAACTCTGTCTCCTCTCCATGGGAGTGCCCATCATTGTGGATGAGGAGACAGCCATAGCTGGTGCTTACCTTGAATTTCTTTGTAAAGTCTTTGACCCTTTCACCCCTCACATGCTCATCAACAAGCTGACAAAGTACCTTTTGTGTCTGGTGCCAGTGCACTGGGCTGCTGCGTGGTTGAAGGGCTGAGCCCAGCGGCTTGTGATGAGTAGCACAAAGTCCATTTGAAGGCAAGTCTCAAGTAGTGTAGCTCAGGAGTTGTACCTGGGGCCAACCCTGTTCCACATCCTCCTTAAGGACCGGGCCAATGTGATGGAGTGACCCCACAGCAAGATGTCAGTTCATAGTCCTCATTTCTGAAAAGCTAGAAAGAAGAGCCGGGCTAACTACAGGCTGGTCAGCGTCATCTCTGTGCCAGAAGAGAGCATGGAGCAGATTCTCCTGGTAACTATGCCAAAACACTTGAAAAAGGGAGAGGTCATCACTGACAGCCAGAAGGGCTTCACAGTGGGTGAATTCTTCCTGACAAATTTGGTGTCTTTTTATGAGGGGTTATAGCATTGGTGGTTAAGGGAAGATGTACTGTTGTCATATACCTGGACTTGTGCAAAGCATTTGATAGTCTCCCAATCGATAACCTTGTCTCTAAAGCAGAGAGAGGTGGAGACGAAAGGTGAACCACTTGGTGGATATCTTGACCCATGACTCTTTTGTCATATTTTCTCTGTCTGTTTGCAGAGGAAAAGTGATGGAGTAGGTTAGCAGGCACCAGGCAGAGGTAACACAGAACATATGAAGAACGTGCGACAGAGGCATGGCTGGAAGTGCATAAATGTGTCCAAGCCTTTGTTTGCGGAGGCAATGAGATGATGTGATGTGCGGGAATCTCCCGGAGTGGCAGTGGGTGATGTTGCTGGTGCTATGCTTCCCAAGAGAGCTCTGGTGATGCCTGTTTCAACCCACCCCGATGGCCTGTTGAGCCCTGTTGTTGTGCTGGGTGCGACTGGATGAGCCTTTGGGGAAAAAGTGAAGAGGAAGGGCCTGAGGCTGGGATGCAGGAGAACTTTATTGACGAAAAAATATAGTGGAAAGGCAGGAGCACCAAGAGGGAGGGAACCAGTCAGAGGTACGAGTAGGGCCACCATAGGAAGTTTTACACAGCAGCTATTGCTAGAGACCTGACGTCCTTGTCTCTCATGGTGTAATCGTAACGGTGTTGGTTCCTGGTAGGATTTGGCTTGTGAGAACTCGCTTGCAGCAGAGAGGTTGGGACATATTAGAAGGGACAATGCAGAGAAGAAAGTGAGAGAAGAGGAGGAGGTCCATGGGCCTTGGTTACAGGTAGCATTGGCTAAATCCTTTCCCTGCTTGGTTTCATTCTGCCTTCAGAGGAGCAGTACTGGATGGAGAATGTATAGGCCAACAGTGGCACAGACATGCTTTCTGATTCCTTGCTGTGGCTTCCAGGGTGGTTGGTGTTACGGTGCTGTCAATGGCCCTTAGCAGATGTCGCAGCCTCTTCCTCTGCCGTAGCAGCCCAGGCCTCCGAAGCCGTAGCCAAGGCCGTAGCCGAAGCCCCCAGAGGAGACGGGCACTCCCTGGGCGCTGAGGACGTTGCCCACGGCAGCGGATGAGGAGGATCCGACGGCGGTGCTCTGGGGGAAGGAGCTGAGGATGGGTCCTGGCAGGGTGACCAGCACGGTGGAAGGCTGGATGACGACGCGGGAGTCCTCGCACTGCCTGACACAGGGCTCGTTGCAGCTGTTGGCCAGCGGGGTGGGTCCGCAGGGGCGGCAGAGGTCGTAGCAGGCCATGTCTGTGGTGTGGAGGGGCCCTGGCAGGGGAGAGGAGAGGAGAGAATGGAAGAGAGGGTGTGGGGGGAGCGGAATGCATGGGGGTGCGAGGGGCGGTGGTGCAGGAGGGCGAGGCAGTGGGGAGGCTGGTGTGGGGCTGTGGTGCTGGGGAGGCGTGAGGGGTGCTGAGGCTGGGGCAGAGCGTGCTGGAAGAGCCGGGGCAGGGGGGCAGGAGCAGAGGGCAAGGGGCTTGAGGCTCACCTTGTTGAGCGCGCAGGAGAAGGCGTCAGCAGAGGCGAGTGAGGGACAGAGGCTCTGGGCCGGCTTTTATGCTGGTCCCCGAGGGGCGGGACAGCCTTTGCACATGGCAGCATTTGTCAGCAAGCAGCTGGTGCGTGCCACAGCCTGGCAAGTCATGAGCTGGGGTTGTGTTTTCCTTCCAAGAATTCTGGAAGTTCATGTCCTCCTGTTGAGCATGTGTCCTTCTGGCCCTGGCGGCAGCTTTTAAGTACTAGAGACCAAAGGCTTGGTGTTGATGGTGCATGTCAGGGCATTTGGCAGAACATGCAACAAAAGTATTGGAGTGATGGGGGTGTCATCATTGATGTCATCCTGTGGCACTCATGGCTGTGGTTTGTGGGTGCTTTGTGAAGAGGGAGTCCCATGTCCTTGCAGGCTTGGGGCTGTGCTGGCTCTGAGAGGCTGCCCCTTCCATTGCATTAGGTTCCGCCCTGACTTGCTGCCAGGTCACTAATCCTGTCTGTAGGCCTGTCCTTTCCTGTTGGGTGAGCTCTAAGGGTGTCATGGTGCCTTTTTATGCTTGTAAGGTTGTACTTGTGATGGGTTCATGTCGGAAGTTTCTGTTAGATGATCCAAGATGCTTTCCCCATGTCTTGAAGAGCATGTTTGAAGAGCTCAGGTTGAGTAAGTTCATGGAGCGCTGTTTCCCTTGGAAAGGATTCCATGATGGAGGAGGGAAAGAGTGTGAGGTCCAAAGAGGATTAGCAACAATGTGTGTTGAACTGACTAGAACCTTCATTTCTCATCCCCATTTGCCCCATTGGTGTAGGACCTTGCACTTGGCATGGTTAAACCTCATGAGGCTGGCATCAGCCCACCTCACAAGCGTGTCGAGGTCCCTCTGGATGGCATTCCTTCCCTTCAGGGTATCTCGAACCACACAGCTTGGTGTCATCGGCAAACTTGGAGAGAGACACTCAACACTGTCCATGTCAGTGACAAAGATGTTGAACAAGACCGGTCCCAGCACTGATCCCTGAGGGACACCACTCGTTACTGGTCTTCAGGAGGACATTGAGCCATTGACCACAACTCTTTGTGTGTGGCCATCCAGCCAGTTCTTTATCCACCGAGTGGTCCATCCATCAAATTCATGTCGCTCCAATTTAGAGACAAGGATGTCGTGTGGGACAGTGTCAAATGCTTTGCACAAGTCCAGGTTGATGACATCAACTGCTCTACCCCTGTCCATCAGGTCTGTAGCCCTATCATAAAAGGCCACCAAATTGGTCAGGCAGGATTTCCCCTTTGTGAAGCCATGCTGGATGTCACCAAGCACCTTGTTGATTTTCATGTGCCTTAGCATGCCTTCCAGGAGAATCTGCTCCAAGATTTTGCCAGGCACAGAGGTGAGACTGACTGGTCTGTACTTCCCCAGGTCATTTGTTTTCCCCTTCTTGAAAATGGGGGTTATATTTCCCTTTTTCCAGTCATCGGGAACTTCACCTGACTGCCATGACTTCTCAAATATGATGGCCAGCGGCTTCGCAACTTCTTCACCAGCTTCTTCAGGACCCGCAGATGAATCTCATCAGGACCCATGGACTTGTGTGCGTTCATATTTTTAAGATGGTTTTGAACCAGTTCCTCTCCTGCAGTGGGCGCAAGGTCTTCATTCTCACAGTCCCTGCCTCTACCTTCCAAGACTTGGGTGGTGCGGTCAGAGCCTTTGCCAGTGAAGGAGGTTTCATTCAGAACCTCAGCCTTCTCCAAATCCTGTGTAGCCAGTTCTCCTGAGAGCTTCCTGATTACATTCTCCCTAGTCTGTTTTTTATTTGCTATATACCTGATCCCCAGAGGAATCCCTTCCTGTTATCTTTAATACCTCTAGCTAAGTTTAATTCTAACTGGGCCTTAGCTTTCCTAACCTGGTCCCTAGCTTCCCGGGCAACATCCCTGTACACTTCCCATGCCATGTGTCCTTGCTTCCACTTATTATAAGCCTCTTTTTTCATTTGCATGCTCCATGGGGAGCTATCCATCCAGGAGTGTGGGTGGAAGTGCATTGCATTTCCAAGGTTTCTGGTTGAGATGCTGGTGTCTGGGCTGGAAGCCCACAGGAGTGTTTTGCAGGGGAATTAATACATTAATGTGGTCTAGTGGATCTTTTCCACCAACTTGGTGGCCTATTGAGCCCTAGCTTGGTGCTGCTCGTGGTTGGTTGAGCACTGGGTGAGGCTTGGATGCAGGAGAAGTTTATTGATGAAGAAAATGGTGAAAAGGCAGGAGAGCCAAGGGAAACAGTGTAACGTAAAAGTAGGGCAACCATCAGCTGGGTCCCCTGTGTGTAGCAGGTGTTGCCTGAATCCCGAGGTTTTTGTGTCCCACAGAGGGAGCAGTGCACTTGGGATTTCCAGTGTGGTTTAGGGTGTGAGATAGTGTTTGAAGTGGACTAGATCAGGATGAGAAGTGCAGAGAAGGAATTTGGAGAGTAGGTATCTCACCCTGCATCCAGGGGTGGAATGGACACTCTACTAATCCCTGGTGAGCATCAGCTGGAGTTCTGTGTTGAGTAGAAGAGAGACATGGAGCTCCTGGAGCAAGTTGTGGTGCCTGGGAGCAGTTCCAGTAGGCTGGGAGAGAACTCATGCCCCTCATTGTCAAGAGGATCTGGAGGTACATTCTTAGAAAGTAGAGGCTGTTGAGCCTGACCTCATTCCCACAGAAGGTGACAGAAGAAACCTTCCTGGAGAGCAGTGCCATGCCCTGCAGGGTCAGGGTGACAGGCTATGGATTTAGGTGTGGATTTTGGGAATGGAAATTGTCCTTGACCAACCTCTGTGTCTTCCCTGTTGAAACCACTGGTTGTTGGCATAGGTTAGAGCAGTGTCTATTGTTGAGCTGGTTGAAGGGGCCTTGCTCCCTTGGTTTTGGACGTGAAGAAAGGCCCTGCGGCCCTAGTGCAAATAATAAAGGCTGAATACTTGGTTTTGATGGTGCATTTCAGGACAGCTGGCAGTTCATGCGACCAAAACACTGAAGAGATGGGTTTCTGTGAGTGAGGTCATCTCTTAGCACTTTTGTGGTGTGGTTTGTGGGTGCCTTGTGAAGAGGGGACCCCATGTCCTCACAACCCTGTCATCCTTTTCTGGGCTTTGGAGCTGTGCTGGCTGCGAGGAGCTTCCCTTTCTTTTGCGTTCAGTCTCTCCTCACCTTGTTGGCGGGTCACCAAGCCTGCCTTTGGGCCTTTCCCATTGGGTGAGTTCTGTGGGTGTCCTGGTGCCCTTCTGCCTGTGAGGTTGTCACTGGCTGTAGTGGGTTTAGGTGGAAATGTTTTGGTAGCCATTGGGCTGCTGTGTTGGTTCTGTGTGAAGATGCCAGAAGCTTTTTCCAAGTCCAATAGAGACTGTGGGAAGGACACAGATAAGTTCGTGGAGGGCTGTTTCCTGTGGAAGAGGCCCCATGATGGAGAAGGGCAAGGGTGTGAGGGGGAATAAGAGCAGAGACAGTGTGGTGTGAACTGACGACAATTCCCATTCCATCTCTCTGTGCTATTTTGGACAAGGGAGTAAGTAATTTAGAAGGGAAGATGAACCCTGAAGAAGGGAGAGGTTGGGGGAAGGTGTTTTAATAATTGTTTTTAATTTCCTTAATTCTACTTTGACTTTTGATAAATTGATTTCACTGAGTCAAGTCTGTTTTGCTGCTACTGGGACATGGTGAGTGATCTCCATGTCCTTGTGTTTACTTAGGGTATTCTTCCCCTACCCGATTGAGGAAGAGGAGTGATAGAGCCAGTCACTGAGCACTTGTTGCCCAGCCAAGGTCAAACCACCTCAGAGCCCCATCTTCACAGGAGAACTGGGTTACAGGCTTGTTCCTCCACCTTGTTCTGAGTGCCCCATGCAGGGCTCCATTGAGCCTATGTAAGGAGGATTGTGACTTCACCCTGGGGGCTTTCTGTGTGACCTGAGAGCAGAGGGATCTTGGCTTCGGGTCCCCTGCAGATTTGTTCCAGAAACAGAGCAGCAGGGAGGATGATCCGTCCAGAGACCCCCTGCACTGTTGGGCCTGCAGTGACGAGGGGCTGGTGGCCACATAAGAACCTCACCAAGGCATCATTTGTGGACCCCATAGCAAGGTGAGACCATGGCCTGGGGACTCTGACATGGCCGGAATGGGGAAAAGGCAGCCAGAAAGTCAGTGTAACAGGAAAACACACCTGACTCAGAAGAGGATCCCAGAGCAGGAGAGTGGAGACCAGTGCACCCTGCATGGGATACTCATGGTCCTCGCAGCAGTCAGTGTCAGGGCCATGAGTTCCTTTGTGGTTGGCCCTGTTACCCTATCCAAATGTTCTCATGAGCCTGGGTGACTCCATAAAAGTCGTGCACAGGGGAGCAATGTCATGTTCAGTGCTTTCTTTGAGACAGTAATGGGCTTGTGTCATGTTCTGGAAGGCTTCCATGGGTCGGTTTGCTTGTGGTGGCATATTTCATAGGAAAATCTTTGTGGCCCTTGTTCACTCCCCCCAATGGCCTGTTGAACCCTGGCTTTGTGCTGCATGAAGCTGGAAGAGCCATGGTAAAAGAATAGGAGAAGAGGCGTCAAAGGCTTGAATGCAGAAGAACTTTATTGTGACAAGAGTGAAAATGTAAAAGCATAAGGTGGTAGAGAGCGGGTCTAAGGTGCAAGTAGGACGACCATCCACTGAGGTTTCCTGTTTAGAGTGGATTTTGACAGAGCACTGTGGTCTTGCTGCCATGAATTGGGAGGACCCCACTAAAGGTCCCCTGAATCTTTCTTAGCTTGTGAGATGCTGTTTGTGGCTCACAGTACTGGACATAGCAGATGGTTGACACAGAGAAGGAAGTGAGAGGAGGAGGTCCATGGGGCATGTTACCAGGCAACACAGGCTGTGCTTAATTTCTTGGTACCTAGAGACGAGAACCTGTGGACAGCAGATAGATGTGTCAGGAGCAGTGTGGATGTGCATCCTCAGTCCTTTGCGTTGCTTCCAGGGAGCTGTTGCTGTTGTCAGGGTGTTGTCAATGGCCCTTAGCAGATGTCACAGCCTCTTCCTCTACCGTAGCAGCCCAGGCCTCCGAAGCCGTAGCCAAGGCCGTAGCCGAAGCCCCCAGAGGAGACGGGCACTCCCTGGGCGCTGAGGACGTTGCCCACGGCAGCGGATGAGGAGGATCCGACGGCGGTGCTCTGGGGGAAGGAGCTGAGGATGGGTCCTGGCAGGGTGACCAGCACGGTGGAAGGCTGGATGACGACGCGGGAGTCCTCGCACTGCCTGACACAGGGCTCGTTGCAGCTGTTGGCCAGCGGGGTGGGTCCGCAGGGGCGGCAGAGGTCGTAGCAGGCCATGTCTGTGGTGTGGAGGGGCCCTGGCAGGGGAGAGGAGAGGAGAGAATGGAAGAGAGGGTGTGGGGAGAGCGGAGGGCGTGGGGGTGCGAGGGGCGGTGGTGCAGGAGGGCGAGGCAGTGGGGAGGCTGGTGTGGGGCTGTGGTGCTGGGGAGGCGTGAGGGGTGCTGAGGCTGGGGCAGAGCGTGCTGGAAGAGCCGGGGCAGGGGGGCAGGAGCAGAGGGCAAGGGGCTTGAGGCTCACCTTGTTGAGCGCGCAGGAGAAGGCGTCAGCAGAGGCGAGTGAGGGACAGAGGCTCTGGGCCGGCTTTTATGCTGGTCCTGGAGTGCCCGAGGGGGCTGAGACAGCCTTTGTGCATGACAGCATGTTTGTGCAAGCAGCTGGTGCATGTCAGATCCTCGCAAGCAATTAGTTGTGGTTGTGTTTTCCTTCCAAGAATTCTGGAATTTCATGTCCTCCTGTTGAGGACGTGTCCTTCTGGCCCTGGCGGCAGCTTTCAAGTATTAGAGACCAAAGGCTTGGTGTTGATGGTGCATGTCAGGGCATTTGGCAGAACATGCAACAAAAGTATTGGAGTGATGGGGGTGTCATCATTGATGTCATCCTGTGGCACTCATGGCTGTGGTTTGTGGCTGGGTTGTGAAGAGGGGGCCCCATGTCCTTGCAGCCCTGGGGCTGTGCTGGCTATGAGAGGCTGCCCCTTCCATTGCATTAGGTTCCGCCCTGACTTGCTGCCAGATCACTAATCCTGTCTGTAGGCCTGTCCTTTCCTGTTGGGTGAGCTCTATGGGTGTTGTGGTGCCTTTTTATGCTTGTAAGGTTGTACTTGTGATGGGTTCACCTCAGAAGGTTCTGTTAAAAGTTGCAAGAAGCTTCCCCCATGTCTCAAAGAGCCTGTTTGAAAAACGCTCGTTGAGTAAGTTCATGGAACGCTGTTTCCCTTGGAGAAAAGAAAAGAAAGAGTGTGAGGACCAAAGGGGATTAGCAACAATGTGTGTTGAACTGACTACAACCCCCATTTCAAATCCACATTTGCAGCTTTGGGGAAAGGAATATGTAATTCATGAGGGAAGGAGAACCTTGAAGAAGAAGGTGAATGTGGGGAAGGTGTTTCGAGATTTGGTTTTATTTCTCTTAATTCTACTCTGACTTTTTGAAAATTAATTTAACTTTGATAAATTATATTAATTTCCCAAGCACAGTCTGTTTTGCTGCCACTGGAGTGTTCTCCTGCCTGTGAGTGATCTCCATGTCCTTATCTTAGTTCGGGAGCCTTTTGTCGTATTCCTGTCCCCATGTCCACTTGAGGAAGAGGAGTGATAGAGCAGCTCGGTGAGCACGTGGTGCCCAACCAAAGTCTACCCACCACAGAGCCCCATCTTCGCAGCACAGCTGGTCACAGACTTGGTCCTGCACTTGTCCACAGTGCGTCGTGCAGAGACCCATTGAGCCAAGGTGAGGAGGACTGTGACCTCATACTGGTGTTTTCTGTGTGACCTCAGAGCAGAGGGATGGTGGCTTGGGGTCCCCTGCAGAGGTGGTCCAGAGACTTTGCAGGAGGGAGTATGATGGTCAGGAGACCTTCTGTGTGGGTCAGTGTTGGAGCCTGCAGGGAAGAGGGGCTGGTGGTTGGGGAACCTCCAAGGCAGCATCTGTGGACCCCACAGCAAGGTGAGACCATGGCCTGGGTACACTGGCATGTTTGGAATGGAGACCAAGCAGCCAGGTGGTCAGTGCAACATCGACCCACACCTGGGTCAGAGGAGGATCTCAGAGCAAGGAGGGTGGTGACTTGGGCACACTGTATTGGCTACCCATGGTCATTCCAGCAAGTGGGGACCAGGCCATGAGTTCCTGTGTGGGTGGCCCTGGGACTCCACGCGAAAGATCTCATGAGTTTATGGTGACTCCGTCAGAGGCGTTCTCATGGGAGGGTTGCCATGTTCAAGACTGTCTTTGAGCCAGCACTTGCTCAAACCTCTGTCACTTTGTGAAAGCAGCCCAGGTGCCAGTCTTTGTTGGTTGTGGTGGTATATTTCCCAGGAGAATTTTGGTGGCCTTTTTCACCCACACTGATGGCCTGTTGAGCCCTGGCTTTGTGCTGCAAAAAGTTGAAAGAGCCATGGTAGAAGAATGGGGAAGAGGTGTCAGAGGTTGGGATGCAGAACTTTATTGAGACAAAAGCATGAAGATATACAAGCATAAGGAGGAAGAGAGGTGAGGTGCAAGTATGGTGACCATGCACTGAGGTCTTCTGTATGCAGTAGATTCTGTCAGAGCAGTGAGGTCTTTCAGTCTTGACTGGGGAGAAACCCACTGAAGGTCCCCCGCTGCTGATTAGCCTGTAAGATGCTGGTGGGGCACACAGTACTGCACACAGCAGATGGGGTGGTGCGGAGAAGGAATTTGGAGAAGAGGAAGACATCCATGGGCCATGTTACCAGGCAGCCTGGTCGGGCCCCTTCCCTGCTTGCTCTGTGCCACAAGGGAAGGAGCTGCGGAAGGTGAACTGCTGTGCCAGCATTACCCCAGACGTGCATCCTCAGTCCATGTCTTTGCTTCTTGAATGTACATGAGTGGTTTCAGGCGTGTTGTCAATGGCCCTTAGCAGATGTTGCAGCCTCTTCCTCTGCCGTAGCAGCCCAGGCCTCCGAAGCCGTAGTCCAGTCCTCCGAAGCCGTAGCCGAGGCCGTAGCCGAAGCCCCCAGAGGAGACGGGCACTCCCTGGGCGCTGAGGACGTTGCCCACGGCAGCGGATGAGGAGGATCCGACGGCGGTGCTCTGGGGGAAGGAGCTGAGGATGGGTCCTGGCAGGGTGACCAGCACGGTCGGGAGGCTGGATGACGACGCGGGAGTCCTCGCACTGCCTGACACAGGGCTCGTTGCAGCTGTTGGCCAGCGGGGTGGGTCCGCAGGGGCGGCAGAGGTCGTAGCAGGCCATGTCTGTGGTGTGGAGGGGCCCTGGCAGAGGAGAGGAGAGGAGAGAATGGAAGAGAGGGTGTGGGGAGAGCGGAGGGCGTGGGGGTGCGAGGGGCGGTGGTGCAGGAGGGCGAGGCAGTGGGGAGGCTGGTGTGGGGCTGTGGTGCTGGGGAGGCGTGAGGGGTGCTGAGGCTGGGGCAGAGCGTGCTGGAAGAGCCGGGGCAGGGGGGCAGGAGCAGAGGGCAAGGGGCTTGAGGCTCACCTTGTTGAGCGCGCAGGAGAAGGCGTCAGCAGAGGCGAGTGAGGGACAGAGGCTCTGGGCCGGCTTTTATGCTGGTCCTGCAGTGCCCGAGGGGTCTGAGACAGTCTTTGTGCATGACAGCATGTTTGTGCAAGCAGCTGGTGCATGTCAGATCCTCGCAGGTAATTACCTGTGGTTGTGTTTTCCTTCCAAGAATTCTGGAAGTTCATGTCCTCCTGTTGAGGACGTGTCCTTCTGGCCCTGGCGGCAGCTTTCAAGTATTAGAGACCAAAGGCTTGGTGTTGATGGTGCATGTCAGGGCATTTGGCAGAACATGCAACAAAAGTATTGGAGTGATGGGGGTGTCATCATTGATGTCATCCTGTGGCACTCGTGTCTGTGGTTTGTGGGTTTCTTGCAGTGCTTCCTGATGGCTGAAATAGAGCTCATCCCTTTGTATCAGTGAGAAAATCAAGAGAGTGGATGTGGCACACTAGAGGCTGGACAGCCTGATCTGTGCCCAGTGTTAGGCTCCATTTATGTTTCTTAGATTTACAGGACAACCTCTTCAGTTATTTCAACTCTGTGTTCTGAGGTCATAATGAAATCCAGTGAAGACACAAGAAACCGGGGCTGTACTCATTTTTGCCCAGTGTAGGTTAAGACGTAAATCATCTTCTTCAGCAGACAAGTCATAACCTACAACATCTGAGTCTTCTCATATTGTACTTATGACCAAAAATATATAATTACCTGCCAATGGTAAGAGAGCTCCTTCTTCCAGCTCAGTCATGGTTTCGATGTTACTTGTGTCACTCCTGGAAACACGAAAGCCTCAGCATTCCAGGAGCTGCTGGATCTGCTTCAAAAGCATTTAAGGGTTAGCTGATGCTTTGTACCTTCCAGATTGGAGGTTTGGTCTGATGCCTTTCCACTTTATGTAGTGGTTTCTGAGTGAACTGCCAGACAAAAGGTGATGTGCAGGAGACAGCAATTTCCAGGTGATAATGGCTGCATAATGCCCCTACAGCCCTTTCTTGCCACCTGTTCTGCCTAAATGGTGCCTCATTTTGACCTCATGGCGCTGCTCCCAGCATACCTCAGGCCCCACCAAAAGCTGGGGCAGCCAAAATCAGAGCAAGAGTTGAGTGAACAGTCACATGCACCCCAGGATGCGGTTTGCCCCCTTGTGTGCCAGGGCACACTGCTGACTCCTATTGAACCTGCTGCCAGGCAGCACCCCCAGGTGCCTTTCTGCAGGGCTGCTCTCCAGGAACTCCTCTCCCAGGCTGTGCTTGTGTCCAGCATCGCTCCATCCCAGGCGCAGAATCCAGCATTTGTGCTTCTTACATTTCATGCCATTGATGGTTGCCCAATGCTGCAACCTATCTAGATCCTTCTGCAAGACCTCTTGTCCTTCAAGAGAATCAACAGCAACTCCCAGTCCCATCAGCAAGCTTGTGAACAGTGCATTCAACTGCTGCCTGTAGAGGTGTGATAAAAATATTGTCCAGAAATGACCCTGGAAGGGTGCCCTGGGGAATATTGCAGGTGACCCTTCACAAAGCACATCTAGCTCCATTCACTTTGAGACTTTCAGCCCTGCTCTTCAGCAGTTCTTTATCCAATGTATGGTGTACCTGCTCATGTCACATTTGAACAACTTGTCCAGGAGGATGTTGTGAAGGACAAGAGTTCAGCCAGGGCAGATGCCAAGTCTTGTTTGTGGGGAGAAGTGACCCCGTGTAGCAGGAATATCTGTGGGACCAATGGGTTAGAAACCGTCTTAGGAGAGAATGACGTTGTGGTCCTAGTGGAGCAGAAACGGACCATGAGATGACAACCTACCCTTGTAAGAAAAGGGTCCACCAGTCTCCAGGGCTTCATTCAGTGGTGCTGCAGTGGGTAAGGGGAGGGCAGCATCCCTTGCTTGTCAGAAATGTTGAGGAGAATGCCATGTGGGATTCATTTCTTGGTGCCCCAGTGAGGAAGGACTTGGACTTTCTGGAGCAGGAGCAGTGCAGGGTCACCAAGAGACTGGAGGGTCTGCATCATCTTTCATAGAGAAGAGGCTGAGAAGTGAGCCAACCAAGAGAGAAGGATGTGCAGGGTGCCCATCATCAATGGGAATAAAGCCCTGATGGCAGGGAAAGAAGTGGTGGGAACCCAGCTCTTGTCACTGGTGTGCACATGCAGAAGAGGCTGCCCTGGGTACAAGGGGAAAGAGATGGGATTGCATGGGCAAACCAGGCAAGCCGTTTGCCTGTGTGGAAGGGCAAAGAGTGGAAGAGGTGGTGGAGTCTCTGTGCTGTGAGCTACTGAAAACCCAACTGGCCATGGTCCCACACCTGCAGCTCTAGTTGTCCTGTTCATGAAAAGGGATTAAGTCAGCTCCTCTGGAGAGGTTCCTGCTGTTGAAAGTGATTCTGAGGAGACTCAGGCTGGGATGCTGGAAACTTTATTGAGACAAAAGAATGAAAATGTAAGAGCAGCAAAAGCACCAAGTGGAAGTGAGACAGTCTGAGGTGCAAGGAGTGCAACCATGAGCAGAAGACTTCTGCTTGCAGTTCTTCCTGCCCTGCAGCGCAAGCAGCATAGCAGAGGTCCCCCCATATTCTTTGACTTGTAAGAAGGGGTTTGCAGCAGAGAGTTGTGGACACAGGCAAAGAGATGATGCCAAGAAGGAAGTAGTACAACAGGAGGAGGTGCAGGGGCAATATTTTCAGGCATCCTGGGATGCGCTGTTTCTTCTCTTGGTGGCTCGATGGGGAGCTGTGGACAGAGGTCCCCATGTCAGGAACTGCCCAGAACTGCATCCTCAGACCTTGCCATGGAGAGGTGTCTTTCCCACAAGCCTCCCTATGTGGTTGGGGATGTGTCCATCTGGTGGACTTCAAGTGCCAGTTCTTGTGAAAAAAGGTGAAATTCCATGGGCAACTTTCAGTGTAAGGAAAGTCAATGAGTGGAAGAGGTTGTGAAGTCTCCAAGGTGGAAGCTACTGACAACCCAACTGTCCATGTCTAAGACACGCTGCTGTAGCTGGACACTCTAGCTAATAACTCTGAGTTAGTTAAGTGTGTGCTGGTAGTCAAGGTATGCAGAGGGGAGCGTTACCACATCAAATCATTTCTTTGAGCCAGTGGATGGGCATGTGTCATGTTCTGGAAGGCCTCCACCTGCCACTGTGTATTGTTGCTGGGTGTCCTGGCATTTATCCTAGGAGATGACTAGTGGCCCTTTTCCACCAAACCTAATGGCCTGTGGAGACCTGACTTTTGATTGGTGAAGGTGGATGATCCTTGGTAAAACAAAGGAAAAGGAGGCTTTTCAGGCTGGGATGCAGGAGGTCTTTATTGAGGAAAAAGGGTTGAGAAGTCAGAATCACCAAGTGGAAGAAAGAGGATCTGATGTGCAAGTAGAGTGGCCATCGGTCAAGGTCTTCTGCTTGCAGAAGACTATGACAGAGTATCAAGGCGTTACTACTTTGCAGAAGGAGCAGATCCCTGAAGATTCCCCCAGTGTTTTCTGCCCTTTGAGATGTTTTTAATAGCAGAAAGTACTGAACATCACCAAAGGAATGATGCACAGAAGGAAGTGTAAAAAGAGGAGGATCTATGCGATATGATGCAAAGAGGCTGGTCTGGCCCCCAGCCCTGCTTCCTCTCCTGGTACCTTGAGATTAGAAGCTGTTGTGGGCAGGTCCACTCATCAAAACCAGCAGAGACATGCATCTTCAGTCCATGTCTTTGCTTCTCGAATGTATGTGAGTGGTTTCAGGCATCTTGTGAGGGCCCTTAGCAGATGTTGTATCCCCTTCCTCTGCCGTAGCAGCCCAGGCCTCCGAAGCCGTAGCCAAGGCCGTAGCCGAAGCCCCCAGAGGAGACGGGCACTCCCTGGGCGCTGAGGACGTTGCCCACGGCAGCGGATGAGGAGGATCCGACGGCGGTGCTCTGGGGGAAGGAGCTGAGGATGGGTCCTGGCAGGGTGACCAGCACGGTGGAAGGCTGGATGACGACGCGGGAGTCCTCGCACTGCCTGACACAGGGCTCGTTGCAGCTGTTGGCCAGCGGGGTGGGTCCGCAGGGGCGGCAGAGGTCGTAGCAGGCCATGTCTGTGGTGTGGAGGGGCCCTGGCAGGGGACAGGAGAGGAGAGGAGAGAATGGAAGAGAGGGTGTGGGGAGAGCGGAGGGCATGGGGGTGCGAGGGGCGGTGGTGCAGGAGGGCGAGGCAGTGGGGAGGCTGGTGTGGGGCTGTGGTGCTGGGGAGGCGTGAGGGGTGCTGAGGCTGGGGCAGAGCGTGCTGGAAGAGCCGGGGCAGGGGGGCAGGAGCAGAGGGCAAGGGGCTTGAGGCTCACCTTGTTGAGCGCGCAGGAGAAGGCGTCAGCAGAGGCGAGTGAGGGACAGAGGCTCTGGGCCGGCTTTTATGCTGGTCCCTGAGAGGCGGGACAGCCTTTGCGCATGGCAGCATTTGTCAGCAAGCAGCTGGTGCGTGCCACAGCCTGGCAAGTCATGAGCTGGGGCGTGTTCTCCTTCCCACAGTGCTCCCTTGGCATGTCCTCCTGGTGAGGACGTGTCCTGTGCCAGAAGAGAGCATGGAGCAGATTCTCCTGGTAACTATGCCAAAACACTTGAAAAACACTGACAGCCAGAAGGGCTTCACAGTGGGTGAATCCTTCCTGACAAATTTGATGTCTTTCTATGAGGGGTTATAGCATTGGTGGTTAAGGGAAGATGTACTGTTGTCATATACCTGGACTTGTGCAAGGCATTTGATAGTGTCCCACACAATAACCTTGTCTGTAAAGCAGAGAGAGGTGGAGACGAAAGGTGAACCACTTGGTGGATATCTTGACCCATGACTCTTTTGTCATATTTTCTCTATCTGTTTGAGGAGGAGGAGTGATGGAGTAGGTTAGCAGGCACCAGGCAGAGGTAACCCAGAACATATGGGGAACGTGTGACAGAGGCATGGCTGGAAGCGCATAAATGTTTCCAAGCCTTTGTTTGCGAAGGCAAGGAGCTGGTGTGATGTGCTGGAATCTCCCCGAGTGCCAGTGGGTGGTGTTGCTGGTGCTATGCTTCCCAAGAGAGCTCTGGTGATGCCTGTTTCAACCCACCCCGTTGGCCTGTTGAGCCCTGTTGTTGTGCTGGGTGCGACTGGATGAGCCTTTGGGGAAAAAGTGAAGAGGAAGGGCCTGAGGCTGGGATGCAGGAGAACTTTATTGAAAAAAAAAAAAAAAGTGGAAAGGCAGGAGTACCAAGAGGGAGGGAACCAGTCAGAGGTAGACTGAGCACCAGAGCAGAGTGGTGGTGGCCTGGGCACACTGTATGGGGTTACCACGGTCCTTGCAGAAAGGGGTAAGGTGTCATGGACTATGTGTGCCTGACCTTGGGACCCCTGTCGGATGTGCTCCTGAGACAGGGACAACTTCATCAGAGCCATGCGCAGATGAGTGTTGTCATGTTCAAGACTGTTTGAGTCACTGTGTAGCCCTGGCTTTGTGTTGCGTGAAGTTGGAAGAGCCTTGGTAGGAGAAAGGGAGAGGAGATGTCACAGGCTGGGAAGCAGGAGAACTTTATTGAGGCAAAAGAGTGAAAACATACAAGCATAAGGTGGTAGTGATGGTCTAAGGTGTGAGTACAGCAACCATCCACTGAGGTCTCTTGTTTGCAGTAGATTTTGGCAGAGCACCAAGGTCTTCCTGTCCTGAATTGGAAGGAGCCCACTAAAGGTCCCCTGAATCTTTCTTAGCTTGTGAGATGCTGGTTGTGCCAAACAGTACTGGATATAGCAGATGGTTGATGCAGAGAAGGAAGTGAGAGAGCAGGAGGAGGTCCATGGAGCATGTCACCAGGCAGCACGTACTGGCCCCAGGCTCTGCTTCCTTTCTTGGTGCCTTGAGAACCTGTGGACAGCAGATATATGTGCCAGGAATAGTATGGATGTGCATCCTCAGTCCTTTGCATTGCTTCCAGTGTGTTGTCGGTGGTTGTCAGGGTGCTGTCAAAGGCCCTTAGCAGATGTTGATGACTCTTCCTCTGCCCTAGCATCCTGTCCTGGGTTCAGCAGTAGCAGTCATTTTTCCCCTCCTTGGTAGCTGGTGCAGTGCAGTGTTTTGACTTTCAGCTCGGGAACAGAGCTGATAACAAGGATGTTTTGGTTTGGCCAAGGACTTTGTGAGCCTCATGCTCTGGAAGGGAGGAGGGGAAGCCAGGAGGAAGCAGAGACAGGACACCTGACCCAAACTGACCAAAGAGGTATTCCATACCACAGCACGTCATGGCCAGGATGTAACTGGGAGTTAGCCGGAAGGGCTGGGAGACTGCAGGGTTGGAGGAGGTATCGGTCGGAGCTTGGTCGGGCTTGGGGGGCAAGTTATCGGTCAGCTGGTGCTGAGGTGTTGTATTCTCTTCCCTTGTTATTTCCTTTATCATTATTATCATTGGTGGTAGCAGTAGTGATCTGTGTTATACCTTAGTTACTAAACTGTTCTTATCTCAACCCGTGGGAGTTGCATTCTTTTCGATTCTCCTCTCCGTCCCTCCGGGAGTAGGGGGAGGGAAAGAAGGGGGGAAGTGAGTGAACGAATTACCTGTCTGGGTTTAAACCACGACACATCCCAGGCCTTTGAAGCATCAAAAGTTTAATAAAAATATTATGTAAACACCAGCAAGGGCTGTCTCCTCATCCAGAAATCTACTCACGTCCATGTGGGAGACACAGAGATCAATCAAGCATGATTTTCACTTTGCAAATCCACACTGAACTCCCCATCACTTTCTTGTTTTTCATGGCACTGGCAGTTGTTTCTGGAATTATTCGCACTGACCCTTTTCCACAGGTATAAGATCAGACTCAACAGCCTCTACTTTCCCTGTTCTTCCTTACTATCTTCTTCAACACAGGGGAGCTTTGTGAGTTCTCCTCTAGCTTTCAGAGAAAGAACCCAAGCACTATCAACTTTCAAAAATAATCAAGATGGGCCCCCCAGGGGCATCAGCCAGCTCCCTCAACATTTGTGGCTAGGAAGTGTCATACCATAGAGACTTTCATACGTCCAGTAGAGTTTGGGGAGCCTGGCAGAGTTACGCACATCACAGGGATTTCCAGACATGAACTAGGGTTACCAGAACAATGGCCTGCTCACACAAAAAGACCTCCTGTACCTGCTTGAAACACCACCCACAGGGATGGCCCCAAAGGCTATTACTCTAAGAAGGTGGTCCCATTCCTTCCAGCTACAAGAAGAAGCCAGAGGGGCACCAGGCTTTTGACCTGTCATACTCCCACTTGAAAGCTGCCGCCAGGACCGGAAGGACACGTCCTCAACAGGAGGACATGAACTTCCAGAATTCTTGGAAGGAAAACACAACCACAACTAATTGCTTGTGAGGATCTGACATGCACCAGCTGCTTGCACAAACATGCTGTCATGCACAAAGACTGTCTCAGCCCCCTCGGGCACTCAAGGACCAGCATAAAAGCCGGCCCAGAGCCTCTGTCCCTCACTCGCCTCTGCTGACGCCTTCTCCTGCGCGCTCAACAAGGTGAGCCTCAAGCCCCTTGCCCTCTGCTCCTGCCCCCCTGCCCCGGCTCTTCCAGCACGCTCTGCCCCAGCCTCAGCACCCCTCACGCCTCCCCAGCACCACAGCCCCACACCAGCCTCCCCACTGCCTCGCCCTCCTGCACCACCGCCCCTCGCACCCCCATGCCCTCCTCTCCCCACACCCTCCTCTCCCCACACCCTCTCTTCCATTCTCTCCTCTCCTCTCCTTTAGTCTCCCAGGGCCCCTCCACACCACAGACATGGCCTGCTACGACCTCTGCCGCCCCTGCGGACCCACCCCGCTGGCCAACAGCTGCAACGAGCCCTGTGTCAGGCAGTGCGAGGACTCCCGCGTCGTCATCCAGCCTTCCACCGTGCTGGTCACCCTGCCAGGACCCATCCTCAGCTCCTTCCCCCAGAGCACCGCCGTCGGATCCTCCTCATCCGCTGCCGTGGGCAACGTCCTCAGCGCCCAGGGAGTGCCCGTCTCCTCTGGGGGCTTCGGCTACGGCCTTGGCTACGGCTTCGGAGGCCTGGGCTGCTACGGCAGAGGAAGGGGATACAACATCTGCTAAGGGCCATTGACAGCACACATGAAACCACTCACGTACATTCGAGAAGCAAAGACATGGACTGAAGATGCATGTCTCTGCTGGTTTTGATGAGTGGACCTGCCCACAACAGCTTCTAATCTCAAGGGACCAGGAGAAGAAGCAGGGCTGCAGGCCAGACCAGCCTCTTTGAGTCATATTGCATAGATACTCTGCTTTTTCCTCTTCATTCTGTTCATTGCTCCTTTGGCGATGTCATGTACTTTCTGTTGTGAAAAACATCTCAAACGGCAAAAACCATTGGGGGAAGCTACATGGATCTGCTCCTTCTGCAAGGCAGGAAGACCCTGATACTCTGGCATAGTCTCCTGCAAGCAGAAGACCTTGGCAAGGGGTCACTCGCACATCAGACCTTCTCCTTCCTAATTGTTGCTTTTATTTTTTCACTCTTTTACCTCAATAAAGTTCTCCTGCATCCCAGCCTGAGAAGCCTCCTCTTCCTTTCTTTTACCAAGGCTCTTCCAACTTCACCCATCAAAAATCAGGTCTCTACAGCCCATTAGGGTCTGCGGAAAAGGGGCACCAGTCATCTCCTTGGATAAATGCCAGGACACCCAACAACAACACACAGTGGCAGGTGGAGGCCTTCCAGAACAAGACACGTGCTCATGAATGGCTCAAAGAAATGATTGGATGTGATAACGCTCCCCTCTACATACCTTGGATGAAGTGTCCCAGTGCCAGCACACACTTGACTAACTCAGACTTAGTAGCTAGAGTGTCCAGCTACAGCAGCTTGTCTTAGACTAGTTGGGCTTTCAGTAGTTTCCACCTTGGAGACTTCAAAACCTCTTCCACTCATTGACTTTCCTTACACTAAAAAGGATTTCCTTCTTTGCCCATGGAATTTCACCTTTTTTCCTTGTGCCCAGAACTTCTTGTCCTGCCGCTGACCACAAGCCTCTGGCCCAGCCCTTCACACTGGCACTAGAAGTCTGCAGCCAGGGCCAGATGGACACGTCCCCAACAGGAGGACATGCATAGGGAGGCTTGTGGGAAGGAGACACCCACACTCTCGAAGCCAAGGCAAGGTCTGAGGATGCAGTTCTGGGCAGTTCTTGACATGGGAACCTCCCGTCCACAGCTCCTCATCTCGAGCCACCAAGAGAAGAAACAGCGCACGGGGCCTGCCCAGGATGCCTGAAAATATTGCCCCTGCACCTCCTCCTGTTGTACTACTTCCTTCCTCACATCATCTCTTTGCCTGTGTCCAGGACTCTCTGCTGCAAGCCCCTTCTTACAAGTCAAAGACTATTGGGGAACCGCTGCTATGCTGCTTGTACTGCAGGGAAGGACGAGGTCAGTGCTCTGCCAAAACGTACTGCAAGCAGAAGACTTCTGCTCATGGTCGCACTCCTTGCACCTCAGACTGTCTCACTTCCACTTGGTGCTTTTGCTGCTTTTACATTTTCATTCTTTCGTCTCAATAAAGTCCCCAGCATCCCAGCCTGAGTCTCCTCAGAATCACTTTCAACAGCAGGAACCTCTCCAGAGAAGGTGCTTTAATCCCTTTTCTTAAACAGGACAACTAGAGCTGCATTCATGGCTCCACGGCCACCTGGTGTTTCAGTAGCTCACAGCACAGAGATTCCACCACCTCTTCTACTCTTTGCCCTTCCACACAGGCAAAAAGGCTTGCTTGGTTTGCCCATGCAATCCCATCTCTTTCCCCTTGTACCCAGGGCCTCTTCTTCTGCACCAGCACACCAGGGCCTCTTCTTCTGCACACCAGCGACAAGAGCTGGGTTCCCACCACTTCTTTCCCTGCCATCAGCAGCTTTATTCCCATTGATGATGGGCACCCTGCACATCCTTCTCTCTGGGGTGGCTCACTTCTCAGCCTCTTATGATCCAGACCCTCCAGTCTCTTGGTGACCCTACACTGCTCCTGCTCCAGAAAGTCCAAGCCCTTCCTCACTGGGGAGCCAAGAAATGAATCCCACATGGGATTCTCCTCAACATTTCTGACGAGGAAAGCATGGTCCCCTCCCCTTACCAACTGCAACACTCCTCAATAAGCATCCCTGGAGACTGGTGGACCCTTTTCTTACAAGGGTACGTTACCATCTCACGGTCCCTTTGTTCCCCACCAGGACCACAAAGGGCCTTCTCTCCTAAGATGTTTTCTAACCCATTGGTCCCACAGATATTCCTGCTACACGGGGTCACTTCTCCCCACAAACAAGACTTGGCATCTGCCCTGGCTGAACTCTTGTCCTTCACAACATCCTCCTGGACAACTTGTAACCCCTCATAAAAAGACACCAAATTTGTCGGGAAGGATTCACCCACTGTGAAGCCCTTCTGGCTGTCAGTGTTTTTCAAGTGTTTTGGCATAGTTACCAGGAGAATCTGCTCCATGCTCTCTTCTGGCACAGAGATGACGCTGACCAGCCTGTAGTTAGCCCGGCTCTTCTTTCTAGCTTTTTCAAAATGAGGACTATGAATTGACCACTTGCTGTGGGGTCACTCCATCACATTGGCCCGGTCCTTAAGGAGGATGTGGCACAGGGCTGGCCCCACGTACAACTCCTGAGCTACACTACTTGAGACTTGCCCTCAAATGGACTTTGTGCTACTCATCACAAGCTGCTGGGCTCAGCCCTTCAACTACGCAGAAGCCCAGTGCACTGGCACCAGACACAAAAGGTACTTTGTCAGCTTGTGGATGAGCATGTGAGGGGTGAAAGGGTCAAAGACTTTACAAAGAAATTCAAGGTAAGCACCAGCTATGGCTGTCTCCTCATCCACAATGATGGGCACTCCCATGGAGAGGAGACAGAGTTCAATCAAGCATGATTTACCATTTGCAAATATATGCTAGAACTTCATCTCAATTTCTTGTCCTTCCTGGGAAGACATTCACAGTCCTTTCTAGGAAGACTTCCTACATCACCTTCTATGGGAACATGATCAGACTCAAGAGCTTCTAGCTTCCCAGTTGTGCCTTCCTAGTCTTCTTCAAAAGAAGAGGCCATTCAGCTCTTTCCTCCTGTTCAGGAACCACTTCCAGGCACTATTAACTCTCCTAAGATACATAAGACACACCTCCCAAGAAGAACAGGCAGCTCCCTCAGTATTATTGGTTACCTTCATGCCCCAGGGACTTCCATGCATCCAGTCCAAAAGCTCTCCCTCTGACCTCCCTTCAATTTCCCCAACCACAAAACAGCTCACCTGACAACCAGCCTGCAAAACACTCACCTTGGATGAACTGGGGCAGGCCTTGCCAGGCATCAACCCATCAGCATGAATCCACCACTAACAGGGCCCAACCTCTGTGGCCATGTAAAGCATCTCTGCATCCAAACCCCTCTTTAATCTCCAAATCAACTTTCACCTGTCAACACTGAGCAGAGAAATGGCGTCACGCAGTGGCACTACCCCAGGCAAAGATCACAAACCTGGTGCACGATTCCGCTGGCAACTGCTCCCTAAAACCTCTTCCACTGACATCCTCACAGGCTCTCCAGAACCACAACTGCCTTTGTGAGGTGCCCCACATCTAGCAATGCGTCACACCAGAGTCCGGACTGAAAATGTGCCAACCCCTAATCAGGGAAGCACTAGAGAGGGGCCAACACACGACTTCCACGGCACTGTCAGGAATCCCCACATCACAGGCCTCAACAACACTGAACCTGGGCTAGCAGGACAAGAGCCTGCTCTAACAAAGAGGCAACCTAGGCCTGCCCTCAGCACCACCCCCTGGAACACCATTAGGTGGTCAAAAACCCAAGCAGGAAGCCAGCTTTCTCCAGCTACAACCATAAAAGCACAAAGGGCACCAGGAGATCCACATTGACACCCACAGAGCTCACCCAATGGGAAAGGACAGGCCTAAAGACAAGCTAAGGGACTTGGCAGCAAGGCAGGGAGGGAACAAATGGGATGGAAGAGGCAGCCCCTCATGCCACCAAAACTCCAGAGCCCAGACCAGCCCGACAGGGCTGCAATGAACATGGAGCCACCTCTTCACAAGGCACCAAAAACCACAACACACAAGTGCCACGGAATGACCTCAGTGATGACACCCCACGTCTCCAAGGCCATGGCTGTATCTGCAGAACAGCCTGACAGGCATCTTCCATGCAAATCGTCCCAAACACCTACTCTCACTTCAAGGCTGCCGCCAGGGCCGGATGGACACGTCCTCACCAGGAGGACATGCAAAGGGAGCACTGTGGGAAGGAGAACACGCCCCAGCTCATGACTTGCCAGGCTGTGGCACGCACCAGCTGCTTGCTGACAAATGCTGCCATGCGCAAAGGCTGTCCCGCCCCTCGGGGACCAGCATAAAAGCCGGCCCAGAGCCTCTGTCCCTCACTCGCCTCTGCTGACGCCTTCTCCTGCGCGCTCAACAAGGTGAGCCTCAAGCCCCTTGCCCTCTGCTCCTGCCCCCCTGCCCCGGCTCTTCCAGCACGCTCTGCCCCAGCCTCAGCACCCCTCACGCCTCCCCAGCACCACAGCCCCACACCAGCCTCCCCACTGCCTCGCCCTCCTGCACCACCGCCCCTCGCACCCCCACGCCCTCCGCTCTCCCCACACCCTCTCTTCTCTCCTCTCCTCTCCTCTCCCCTGCCAGGGCCCCTCCACACCACAGACATGGCCTGCTACGACCTCTGCCGCCCCTGCGGACCCACCCCGCTGGCCAACAGCTGCAACGAGCCCTGTGTCAGGCAGTGCGAGGACTCCCGCGTCGTCATCCAGCCTTCCACCGTGCTGGTCACCCTGCCAGGACCCATCCTCAGCTCCTTCCCCCAGAGCACCGCCGTCGGATCCTCCTCATCCGCTGCCGTGGGCAACGTCCTCAGCGCCCAGGGAGTGCCCGTCTCCTCTGGGGGCTTCGGCTACGGCCTTGGCTACGGCTTTGGAGGCCTGGGCTACGGCTTTGGAGGCCTGGGCTGCTACGGCAGAGGAAGGGGATACAACATCTGCTAAGGGCCATTGACAACACACCTGAAGCCAGCCACCGAAACCCTCGAAGCCATGGCAAGGTCTGAGGATGCAGTTCTGGGCAGTTCCTGACATGGGGACCTCCTGTCCACAGCTCCCCGTCTCGAGCCACCAAGAGAAGAAACAGCGCACGGGGCCTGCCCAGGATGCCTGAAAATATTGCCCCTGCACCTCCTCCTGTTGTACTACTTCCTTCTTGGCATCATCTCTTTGCCTGTGTCCACAACTCTCTGCTGCAAACCCCTTCTAACAAGTCAAAGAATATGGGGGACCTCTGCTATGCTGCTTGCGCTGCAGGGCAGGAAGAACTGCAAGCAGAAGTCTTCTGCTCATGGTTGCACTCCTTGCACCTCAGACTGTCTCACTTCCACTTGGTGCTTTTGCTGCTCTTACATTTTCATTCTTTTGTCTCAATAAAGTTTCCAGCATCCCAGCCTGAGTCTCCTCAGAATCACTTTCAACAGCAGGAACCTCTCCAGAGGAGCTGACTTAATCCCTTTTCATGAACAGGACAACTAGAGCTGCAGGTGTGGGACCATGGCCAGTTGGGTTTTCAGTAGCTCACAGCACAGAGACTCCACCACCTCTTCCACTCTTTGCCCTTCCACACAGGCAAAAAGGCTTGCCTGGTTTGCCCATGCAATCCCATCTCTTTCCCCTTGTACCCAGGGCAGCCTCTTCTGCATGTGCACACCAGCGACAAGAGCTGGGTTCCCACCACTTCTTTCCCTGCCATCAGCGGCTTTACTCCCATTGATGATGGGCACCCTGCACATCCTCCTCTCTTGGGTGGTTCACTTCTCAACCTCTTCTCTATGAAAGATGATCCAGACCCTCCAGTCTCTTGGTGACCCTGCACTGCTCCTGCTCCAGAAAGTCCAAGTCCTTCCTCACTGGGGCACCAAGAAATGAATCCCACATGGCATTCTCCTCAACATTTCTGACAAGCAAGGGATGCTGCCCTCCCCTTACCCACTGCAGCACCACTGAATGAAGCCCTGGAGACTGGTGGACCCTTTTCTTACAAGGGTAGGTTGTCATCTCATGGTCCGTTTCTGCTCCACTAGGACCACAACGTCATTCTCTCCTAAGACGGTTTCTAACCCATTGGTCCCACAGATATTCCTGCTACACGGGGTCACTTCTCCCCACAAACAAGACTTGGCATCTGCCCTGGCTGAACTCTTGTCCTTCACAACATCCTCCTGGACAACTTGTTCAAATGTGACATGAGCAGGTACACCATACATTGGATAAAGAACTCCTGAAGAGCAGGGCTGAAAGTCTCAAAGTGAATGGAGCTAGATGTGCTTTGTGAATGGTCACCTGCAATATTCCCCAGGGCTCCATTCCAGGGTCATTTCTGGACAATATTTTTATCACACCTCTACAGGCAGCAGTTGAATGCACTGTTCACAAGCTTGCTGATGGGACTGGGAGTTGCTGTTGATTCTCTTGAAGGACAAGAGGTCTTGCAGAAGGATCTAGATAGGTTGCAGCATTGGGCAACCATCAATGGCATGAAATGTAAGAAGCACAAATGCTGGATTCTGCGCCTGGGATGGAGCGATGCTGGACACAAGCACAGCCTGGGAGAGGAGTTCCTGGAGAGCAGCCCTGCAGAAAGGCACCTGGGGGTGCTGCCTGGCAGCAGGTTCAATAGGAGTCAGCAGTGTGCCCTGGCAGACAAGGGGGCAAACCGCATCCTGGGGTGCATGTGACTGTTCACTCAACTCTTGCTCTGATTTTGGCTGCCCCAGCTTTTGGTGGGGCCTGAGGTATGCTGGGAGCAGCGCCATGAGGTCAAAATGAGGCACCATTTAGGCAGAACACGTGGCAAGAAAGGGCTGTAGGGGCATTATGCAGCCATTATCACCTGGAAATTGCTGTCTCCTGCACATCACCTTTTGTCTGGCAGTTCACTCAGAAACCACTACGTTGTGGAAAGGCATCAGACCAAACCTCCAATCTGGAAGGTACAAAGCATCAGCTAACCCTTAAATGCTTTTGAAGCAGATCCAGCAGCTCCTGGAATGCTGAGGCTTTCGTGTTTCCAGGAGTGACACAAGTAACATCGAAACCATGACTGAGCTGGAAGAAGGAGCTCTCTTACCATTGGCAGGTAATTATATATTTTTGGTCATAAGTACACTATGAGAACACTCAGATGTTGTACGTTATGAGTTGTCTGCTGAAGAAGAGGATTTACGTCTTAACCTACACTGGGCAAAAATGAGTACAGCCCCGGTTTCTTGTGTCTTCACTGGATTTCATTATGACCTCAGAACACAGAGTTGAAATAACTGAAGAGGTTGTCCTGTAAATCTAAGAAACATAAATGGAGCCTAACACTGGGCACAGATCAGGTTGTCCAGGCTCTAGTGTGCCACATCCACTCTCTTGATTTTCTCACTGATACAAAGGGATGAGCTCTATTTCAGCCATCAGGAAGCACTGCAAGAAACCCACAAACCACAGACACGAGTGCCACAGGATGTCATCAATGATGACACCCCCATTACTCCAATACTTTTGTTGCATGTTCTGCCAAATGCCCTGACATGCACCATCAACACCAAGCCTTTGGTCTCTAATACTTGAAAGCTGCCGCCAGGGCCAGAAGGACACGTCCTCAACAGGAGGACAATAAATTGCAGAATTGCAATAGGGAAAACACAACCACAACTAATTGCTTGCACATGTTTGACATGCACCAGCTGCTTGCACAAACATGCTGTCATGCACAAAGACTGTCTCAGCCCCCTCAGGCACTGCAGGACCAGCATAAAAGCCGGCCCAGAGCCTCTGTCCCTCACTCGCCTCTGCTGACGCCTTCTCCTGCACGCTCAACAAGGTGAGCCTCAAGCCCCTTGCCCTCTGCTCCTGCCCCCCTGCCCTGGCTCTTCCAGCACGCTCTGCCCCAGCCTCAGCACCCCTCACGCCTCCACAGCCCCACAGCCCCACACCAGCCTCCCCACTGCCTCGCCCTCCTGCACCAGCCCCTGTGCACCCCTAGCCCTCCTCTCCCACGCTCTCCCATGGACCTCTCTCCTCTCTCCTCTCCTGCCAGGGCCCCTCCACACCACAGACATGGCCTGCTACGACCTCTGCCGCCCCTGCGGACCCACCCCGCTGGCCAACAGCTGCAACGAGCCCTGTGTCAGGCAGTGCGAGGACTCCCGCGTCGTCATCCAGCCTCCCGCCGTGCTGGTCACCCTGCCAGGACCCATCCTCAGCTCCTTCCCCCAGAGCACCGCCGTCGGATCCTCCTCATCCGCTGCCGTGGGCAACGTCCTCAGCGCCCAGGGAGTGCCCGTCTCCTCTGGGGGCTTCGGCTATTACGGCTTTGGAGGCCTGGGCTGCTACGGCGGTGGAAGAGGCTGCAACATCTGCTAAGGGCCATTGACAACACGCATGAAACCACTCACGTACAAGAAGGAAAGACTGGTGGATGGTCTGGGGTAATGCTGGCACACCAGTTCACCTTCCGCAGCTCCTTCTCTTCTGGCACTAAGCAAGCAGGGAAGGGCCAGCCCTGGTAAGATGGCCCATGGATGTCTTCCTCTTCTCCAAATTCCTTCTCTGCACCATCCCATCTGCTGCGTGCAATACTGTTTGCCCCACCAAAGGCTGAACAGCACTGGGGGACCTCTGGGTTTCTCCCAGTCAAGACTGAAAAGTGCTCTTCTGCAAACAGAAGACCTCAGTGCATGGTCACCCTTCTTGCATCTCAGCTCTCTTCCTCCTTATCTTTTATTTTCATGCTTTTGTCTCAATTCTGCATTCATGACAGCACCAAAGCTCTTCCAACTTCACGCAGCACAAAGCCAGGCTCAACAGGGGTGAGTGAAAAAGGCCACAAAGATTCTCCTGGGAAATATGCCACCACAACCAACAAACCTGACACCATGAAGTGCTTTCAGAACATGACACAAGCCATTACTGTCTCAAAGACAGTCTTGAACATGACAACATTGCTCCCCATGAGCATGCCTCTGATGGAGTCACCCAGACTCATGAGAACATTTGGATAGAGTAACAGGGCCAACCACAAAGGAACTCATGGTCCCGTCCCCCTGACTGCTGCGAGGGCCTTGGGTATCCTATGCAGTGTACCCAGATCTCCACCCTTCCTGCTCTGAGATCCATCTCTGACACAGGTGTGGGTCAGTGTTGCACTGACCACCTGGCTGCTTGGTCCCCATTCCACACACACCACAGTTCCCAGACCATGGTCTCACCTTCCTATGTGGTTCACAAATGATGATGGTTGGAGTTTTATGAAGCCATCAGCCAACTCTTCACAAATGCAAGCCCAATGCCAGAGGATCTCCCAGCAGGACCCATTCAGGGAGTCTCCTGACAGCCATCCTCCCTGCTTCAGAGTCTCTGGACCACCTCTGCAGGTGGTTCCAACCCGACTTCCCTCTGCTCTGAGGTCACACAGAAAGTCCCCACTGTGAGGTCTCAATCCTCCTCACCTTGGTCCTGCAAGGGCCTGCCTGGGGCACTGGGGACAAGTGCAGGACCAAGCCTTTGACCCAGTTCTGCTGCAAAGATGGGTGTCTGTGAGTGGTGCTTGGCTGAGCACTAAGTCATCACTGAGCTGCTCTATCACTCCTCTTCCTCAAGAGGACAGGGGAGAGAAGAATAAGATGAAAGTCTCCTGAATCGAGGTAAGAACATGGACATCACTCACTGCTTTCCAGTGGCAGCAGAACAGACTTAATATAGGGAAATTCATTTATCAAAATCAAAAGTCAGAGTAGAACTATGAGAAATCAAAATGAATCTTAAAACACCTTCCCCCAACCTCTCCCTTCTTCAATGTTCATCTTCCCTCCTAAATTACTTACTCCCTTGCCCAAAACAGCACAGAGGGATGGGAAGGGGAACTGTGGTCACTTCACCCCACATTGTCTCTGTCCCTCCACCCTCCTCACACTCTTCACCTGCTCCATTCTGGGGCCCCTGCCACACAAAACAGCCCTCCATGAGCTTATGTGAATCCTTCCCACAGGCTCCATTGGACTTGGAGAAAGCTTCAGGCACCTTCTCACGGAAGGCACCACAGCAGAATAACGGCTAACAAAAAAATTCCACATAAAAGCACTCACCCAGTGAACACCTTCCAAGTCCAAAGGCCACCAAGACAACAACAGAGCACATCCAAAGGGAAAGGACAGGCCAAAACCTGGCAGGAAGGCAGAGAGGGACCGGATGCGATGGGAGGGGCAGGCCCATCACGGCCAGCACAGCTCCGAAGCCCAGACCAGTGAAACAATGCTGTGAGGATATGGGGTCCCCTCTTCACAATTCCTCTTGCCTCAATAAAGTTCTCCTCCATCCCAGCCTGTCATGCCTCCTCTCCCTTTCTTCTACCAAGGCTCGTCCAACTTCCCGCAGCACTAAGTCAGGGATCAGAAGGTCATCCATGTAAATGGAAAAAGGCCGTAAGTCTTCTCCTGGTAAGTATGCCAACACTAGCATCAAAGACAGGCTTCTGGGTTGCTTCCACAATGTGATACAGTGGTTTGAGGCACAAAATGGCTCAAACAATCTTGAACACGACAGCTTTCCCCTGAACGTGCCCTTGATGAAGTTGCCCCCAGCCTCATGGGCACACCTGGCCGGGGTGCCAAAGCCACCCACACAGGTTTTCATGGCCCCTTACCCCTTGCTGCAAGGATTGTGGATAACCCCATACAGTGGGCCCAGGTCACCAACCTCACTGCTCTGGGATCCTTCTCTGACTCCAGTGTGGGTCCTTGTTGCACTGACATCCAGAATGCAGGGTCATCATTCCACACACCAGAGCCTCCAGGCTATGATCTCACCCTGCTATGCAGTCCACAAATGATGCCTTTGAACCTATTTTGGACACCAGCCGCTCTTCACTACGCAGTCCAACAGTTTCACCATCGCTGCTGTGTGCTTGGAACCCATCACAAGTACAACCTTACAAGCATAAAAAGGCACCACGACACCCATAGAGCTCACCCAACAGGAAAGGACAGGCCTACAGACAGGACTACTGACCTTGCAGCAAGTCAGGGAGGAACCTAATGCAATGGAAGGGGCAGCCTCTCATAGCCAGCACAGCCCCGGGGCTGCAAGGACGTGGGGCCCCCTCTTCACAACCCAGCCACAAACCACAGCCACGAGTGTCACAGGATGACATCAGTGATGACACCCCCACCTCTCCAACGCTTTTGCTGCATGTTCTGCCAAATGCCCTGACATGCACCATCAACACCAAGCCTTTGGTCTCTAATGCCACTGAAATCAAAAGCTGCCGCCAGGATGCCCTGACAGAAGGAGCTGCCGCCAGGGCCAGAAGGACACGTCCTCAACAGGAGGACATGAAATTCCAGAATTCTTGGAAGGAAAACACAACCACAGGTAATTACCTGCAAGGATCTGACATGCACCAGCTGCTTGCACAAACATGCTGTCATGCACAAAGACTGTCTCAGCCCCCTCGGGCACTCCAGGACCAGCATAAAAGCCGGCCCAGAGCCTCTGTCCCTCACTCGCCTCTGCTGACGCCTTCTCCTGCGCGCTCAACAAGGTGAGCCTCAAGCCCCTTGCCCTCTGCTCCTGCCCCCCTGCCCCGGCTCTTCCAGCACGCTCTGCCCCAGCCTCAGCACCCCTCACGCCTCCCCAGCACCACAGCCCCACACCAGCCTCCCCACTGCCTCGCCCTCCTGCACCACCGCCCCTCACACCCCAATGCCCTCCGCTCTCCCCACACCCTCTCTTCCATTCTCTCCTCTCCCCTGCCAGGGCCCCTCCACACCACAGACATGGCCTGCTACGACCTCTGCCGCCCCTGCGGACCCACCCCGCTGGCCAACAGCTGCAACGAGCCCTGTGTCAGGCAGTGCGAGGACTCCCGCGTCGTCATCCAGCCTCCCGCCGTGCTGGTCACCCTGCCAGGACCCATCCTCAGCTCCTTCCCCCAGAGCACCGCCGTCGGATCCTCCTCATCCGCTGCCGTGGGCAACGTCCTCAGCGCCCAGGGAGTGCCCGTCTCCTCTGGGGGCTTCGGCTACGGCCTTGGCTACGGCTTCGGAGGCCTGGGCTGCTACGGCAGAGGAAGGGGATACAACATCTGCTAAGGGCCATTGACAACACACCTGAAGCCAGCCACCGAAACCCTCAAAGCCATGGCAAGGTCTGAGGATGCAGTTCTGGGCAGTTCCTGACATGGGGACCTGCCCGTCCACAGCTCCTCATCTCGAGCCACCAAGAGAAGAAACAGTGCATGGGGCCTGCCCAGGATGCCTGAAAATATTGCCCCTGCACCTCCTCCTGTTGTACTACTTCCTTCTTTGCATCATCTCTTTGCCTGTGTTCACAACTCTCTGCTGCAAACCCCTTCTTACAAGTCAAAGAATATGGGGGACCTCTGCTATGCTGCTTGCGCTGCAGGGCAGGAAGAACTGCAAGCAGAAGTCTTCTGCTCATGGTTGCACTCCTTGCACCTCAGACTGTCTCACTTCCACTTGGTGCTTTTGCTGCTCTTACATTTTCATCCTTTTGTCTCAATAAAGTTTCCAGCATCCCAGCCTGAGTCTCCTCAGAATCACTTTCAACAGCAGGAACCTCTCCAGAGGAGCTGACTTAATCCCTTTTCATGAACAGGACAACTAGAGCTGCAGGTGTGAGACCATGGCCAGTTGGGTTTTCAGTAGCTCACAGCACAGAGACTCCACCACCTCTTCCACTCTTTGCCCTTCCACACAGGCAAAAGGGCTTGCCTGGTTTGCCCATGAAATCCCATCTCTTTCCCCTTATACCCACAGCCTCTTCTTCTGCATGTGCACACCAGTGACAAGAGCTGGGTTCCCACCACTTCTTTCCCTGCCATCAGCGGCTTTATTCCCATTGATGATGGGCACCCTGCACATCCTTCTCTCTGGGGTGGTTCACTTCTCAGCCTCTTATGATCCAGACCCTCCAGTCTCTTGGTGACCCTGCACTGCTCCTGCTCCAGAAAGTCCAAGTCCTTCCTCACTGGGGAGCCAAGAAATGAATCCCACATGGGATTCTCCTCACCATTTCTGATGAGTAGGGGATGCTGCCCTCCCCTTACCCACTGCAAAACCCCTGAATGCAGCCCTGGAGACTCGTGGGCCCTTTTCTTGCAAGGGTACATTGCCATCTCATGGTCCCTTTGTTCTCCAACAGACCACAACGTCATTCTCTCCTAAGACTGTTTCTAACCCACTGGTCTCACAGATATTCATGCTACACGGGGTCACTTCTCCCCACATACAAGACTTGGCATCTGCCCTGGTTGAACTCTTGTCCTTCACAACATCCTCTGGACAAGTTGTTCAAATGTGACATGAGCAGGTACACCATACATTGGATAAAGAACTCCTGAAGAGCAGGGCTGAAAGGGTCATAGTGAATAAACTTAGAATTACACATGGAACTAAATAAACTTAGAATTAAACATAGAATTAAACTTGGATAGGGATGTTGAGGATAACAGGAAGGGATTCTACATGTACGTAGCAAACAAAAAACAGACTAGGGACAACATCGGCCCCCTCAGGAAGCTCTCAGGAGAACTGGCTACACAGGATTTGGAGAAGGCTGAAGTTCTGAATGACTTCTTTGCCTCGGTCTTCACTGCCAAAGGCTCTGACCAAAACCACCCAAGTCTTGGAAGTTAGAGGCAGGGACTGAGAATGAAGACCTTGGGCCCACGGCAGGAGAGGAACTGGTTCAAAACCATCTTAAAATATAAATGTGCACAAGTCCATGGATCCTGATGAGATCCACCCGCGGGTCCTGAAGGAGCTGGGGAATGAAGTTGGTAAGCTGCTGGCCATCATATATGAAAAATCATGGCAATAAGGTGAAGTTCCCAATGACTGGAAAAAGGGAAATATAACCCCCATTTTCAAGAAGGGGAAAACGGATGACCTGGGGAAGTACAGAGCAGTCAGTCTCACCTCTGTGCCTGGCAAAATCTTGGAGCAGATTCTCCTGGATGGCATGCTAAGGCACGTGAAAATCAACAAGGTGCTTGGTGACAGCCAGCATGGCTTCACTAAGGGGAAATCCTGCCTGACCAATTTGGTGGCCCTCTATGATGGGGCTACAGAACTGATGGACAGGGGTAGAGCAGTTGATGTCATCTACCTGGACTTGTGTGAAGCGTTCAACACTGTAACACACGACATCCTTGTCTCTAAATTGGAGTGACATCAATTTGATGGATGGACCACTCAGTGGATAAAGAACTGGCTGGATGGCCGCACACAAAGAGTTGTGGTCAATGGCTCAATGTCCTCCTGAAGACCAGTAACGAGTGGTGTCCCTCAGGTATCGGTGCTGGGACCGGTCCTGTTCAACATCTTTGTTGCTGACATGGACAGTGGGATTGAGTGCGCGTGATGATACCAAGCTGTGTGGTTCGGTTGTGTCCTGGGTTCAGCAGTAGCAGTCATTTTTCTCCTTCTTGGTAGCTGGTGCAGTGCAGTGTTTTGACTTTCAGCTCGGGAACAGAGCTGATAACGATGTTTTGGTTTGGCCATGGACTTTGTGAGCCTCATGCTCTGCCAGGGAGGAGGGGAAGCCGGGAGGAAGCAGAGACAGGACACCTGACCCAAACGGACCAAAGAGGTATTCCATACCACAGCACGTCATGCCCAGGATGTAACTGGGAGTTAGCCGGAAGGTCTGGGAGACTGCAGGGTTGGAGGAGGTATCGGTCGGAGCTTGGTCGGGCTGAGGGGGGCGAGTTATCGGTCGGCTGGTGGTGAGGTGTTGTATTCCCGTGTTATTTCCTTTATCATTATTATCATTGGTGGTAGCAGTAGTGATTTGTGTTATACCTTAGTTACTAAACTGTTCTTATCTCAACCCGTGGTAATTGCATTCTTTTCAATTTTCCTCTCCATCCCTCCGAGAGCAGGGGGAGGGCAAGAAAGGGGGGGGAAGTGAGCGAACGAATTACCTGACTGGGTTTAAACCACGACAGGTTGATACCCTGGAGGGAAGGAATGCCATCCAGAAGGACCTTGACACGCTTGTGAGGTGGGCTGATGCCAACCTCATGAGGTTTAACCAAGCCAAGTGCAAGGTCCTACACCTGGGTCAGAGCAATGCCAGGCACAG